>NW_021632000.1:0-248231 GCF_004799145.2 Neltuma alba | reverse complement strand
CCAGGGGGCTTGATAACGTCTCTCGTAATTTGATCTTTTGACGCATCCAAAGTATAAATTTTCAAGTGTGCACTCCAACTTCTTCTCTATGGCATGGGTTTCCTTCTAACAGTTGATTGTGAGAATATAATAGGTGTTGTGGACCTACGGCTTGTGTCTCTGGACAGAGAGGCTGCAGGGATGTCATTTGCGGATGATCTGATGATGCCGGTATCTCTTATCGGAGAGGCTACAGAGCTCAGGCTTTGTGTCTGAGGTTCAGAGGCACAAGTCTGGCTCTGCTTCTACTTCTTGATAAGGAATCTGCAGTAGTGCTTGAAGGTTCAACAATGGAGGGTACCTCTTCTTCTGCTCACATTCCCAGATCTTTCTGATTCAGAGACAAAACTTGTACTGGCGCTTCTTGATACAGGGTTAGGCGTTTTGCTTCGTCTGCTTGGGTTTTTTGAAAGGTAACTTCTCGTTGGCGTTGGTGTTTTGATCTTCTACTTGCATTTCTTGACAAAATTGCAGGACTAGTAAAAATCATCATCATCTTCATCATCATAATGACGATTAATTCCTGAACCTGGAGGTGTTGCAGCTGACTCCTACACCAAATGCTATGTGGTGAGAAAATCTCATAACATCATGCCAAGGATTCAGAAACTGCTGGCAAAGGTTAAGATAGATCTACTTAATTTAATTTGGGTGTTTTAATTTTTTTATTTTAAATATACTCTCGGATTATCATGTCATATCACGTATGTGTATACATAAACTTTGTTTAATGAGTATTTTAAATATTACTAAAACACTTTCATAGGGTGTATAAAAAAAATACCTTTAATAGAAAAATATATAAAATACTCCTTTTATCATCGCCAAAAAAAAATGCTCTCTTAATATTTTTGGTTATAGATAGAATATTTTAGTGATGAAAATTAAAATAAACCAAAAGGTAAACATTTAGGTAGAAAAAATATATATAGCTATACTATTCACAAGCCTGAGTCTTTAAGGGGGCTCATTAAACTCAAAGACACGGGTCGGCCGTCGGTGTTCACATTCAAATTTGCACGTAGAAAGATGGATTTTGGATTTTCATTTTTCTCGAATTTCATTAAATAACAGGTTTATATCAAAACCTCGGTGGTTCCAGCAAAAGTTCAAAGAGTTTTCTTATTTAAACACAAATAAATCAACCAATCAATAACAACAATAACAAGGCTCACAATTCAAGTATAAGTTTACCTCGGAGTGTTTCTCTTTGCGAGAACTTTTATCAGAATGCTTTTTGGTTAAAAGATTTTTGTAAACCTTTCCTATTTCTTTCAAAGACACAGTCTTTGGCATAAAAAAGATGTTGTGCAGATCCAACGTTGGTGTTCTTGGGGTCTTGAGAGGTTCTCCCATTTGCCAAACAAGGAAATGAAGGAAAACTTGAGACCAGAGAAAGAAAGGAAGAGAAATAATAATCACCGATAAAGAAGCAGCTTTCTATGGCAAGAAAATCAGTTTTGAATTGTGAGATAAGGATTGGATTGTGTTGCTTTGTGATGCTCATAGTTATTGTTTTAAGGATCAAAACCTAAAATTGATTTTGTGGTTAGAATGGCGTTATCTCTAACAATCTTATTAATTATCAACAAGACGTTAGCCATTTTCTATTTTAGAAATTTGCTTACTGTGATTAAAAAAAAAAAAAGTAACTAAATTTATGATGACGATCGTGCTGCTATTTTTTAATGGACCATCATAAAGGAACATATATATTTGCTATAAATGAGTCTTAATTATGGATGAGGTTTATTTAAAAATGTTTCTTAAACAAAGGCATAATTTTCCTTTTGGTTTATTTTCTAAATTATCCCTTTATATAACATCTGTTGATAAAGTGGCTCTTGACCCATCATATCGTGGGTTCAATAGTTAAAGGATCAGACACTCTCATCAAAAGAGAAGGATTTGATTCCTAAAAACATGGTGACATTTGGGAACATATTCACAATCATGCAAAGCAAATATTCAAAATCATCAATCATATCCTATATATATACACATATATATTTAAAATAATAGAAATTTCCATAGATTTCAATAAAAATCAAGAAGTTTATATATAGTTCAGACACAGTTAAAATTTAATTTATGTTAGCTATGCTTCTGAGGTAATAGAAAATACATGATAACAACCCATGGATTTTTAAAGTATTATTTTGGTCAAATAATTCAAACATAGATAGATAGGGATGAGCAAGAACTAAATACAAAGGCATCACATATGGATGAATCCTTTGAAGCATCACAACAGATCGCTTCCTCTGCTTGAAACTTGCTTCTTGTACTGAATACCGCAGGCATTGCATAGGGTCTGTATTGAAAAAAATGTAAAATATAAAAGTATAAAAATTATAGAATCAATTAAGAATGTTTAGTAATTGGAAAAAAAAATCTTGTAAACGCATCAAAATAATCAATTGGTATAACATAATGTGTCGGCCACATTTTCCATTCGTTTAAACTGGATTTCTCTCCATACAAAAAGCCAGTAATTAGATGAGAATGAATTCGGCTGCTTAAACAATGTTTTTGATGTTATTGGCTCCAAATTAATCTAAAAAATTATACTAAAATTAATCCAACTATTTACGCTATTTCAGACTCTGATAGCTAAATTTTTATAGTTTCATTGAATGAATATATGTGTTTTATTGTATATATATTACAAAAGCATCAATCTTAAACAGTGAGATTCTAATATAACGGTTGGCTACCCTTGTGTATGGATAGATTGCTTGAAAAATCAGTAGGAAAGAATCATTTGAAAACACAAATTATATCTCCAAAAGAATAACAAAAAGCCATCATATTATATTAAACAAGTATAGGTATATGATCATGCTTAAGTTTGTTTACCTTTGGACCTAGGGGCCCCCTACGCCACATGGGAGTGTTTCTTGTCCGGCAATTGTAATTTGTACAAATTCGCCGATCACAGTTTGCCTCCGGTGCCCGGCGAGGGCGTAAGCTCCTCGGGGTGCCAGAACTGGTCGAAGAACCGTCATTATGGTGAGCTCTCCTCTTGTCATCAAAAGGATGGGACGGTGTAACCATTTTTGTTGTTGACGAAGCTGTGGTGTTGTTGAACATGGAAGCATCATTGTTGTCCCCAGAAGCAGGAAATGGAGGAAGAACAAATCCATTTGAATTTGAATTTGCATCCACTTCCTGCTCCATTCACAAAATATGATTTTTGTTAAACTAAAATGAGTGTATGAGAGAGAGGCTTGATAATATAGAGTTTCACTAATTGATATCGCGTATGTTTTTATGTATGTATTGACTATCATATAAATGTCATTAATTAAGTGGACATCTAGTATTTGTACCTCTCATGCCAGCTATGGTCTTGGAGTAACAGGGCTTATTAGTTGAGTCTAGCTCTTGCAGTATACAGACATGTACTACTATAGTACTGAATTATGTTTACATATTTATGGTTTTGAATTGAAAGTACGTATATACATGAAAATCATACTATACATTGTTTTGCATACTGTCACATAGACATATATACATGTTTTGCATGCGTGTGAAAAGTCACTTCAAGTTTTAACCGTTGGTTATTAAGACCATTGCAATGTCACTTTAAGTTCTATCATATTTTAAGTAAAGGCTCTAGGGCTGGTAATGGGACCAAAGGAAATCATTCTCCCTTATCTTGAAAGAAGAGAGCTATTATTTTAGTCTTTGGTAATTTTGGTGGAAAATATACTTGATTGTATTTTGTTATAAGATGTACTTGGTGTATGAATAATGGCTTGTTATATATTACCTCATGTCCTTAATATAAAAACTAAGTAACTAATTTGAAATATTAAAAAAATTAGTTAGATTAATTAATTCTAACAAAAATGCGTTGACCTCCTTAAACTACTCTCTTTGATCTTGTACATTGGTACTATCCCTTGTGGGAATCCTTACAATTAATAAGGATATTTTAAAAAAATATTATAAATTTGAGAAACAAAATAGACTGAGATCTCATATTTAGGTCAAATTCAATCTCTTATTAGTTTTTATATTAAGGACCAGAAGTAGTAGTATATACTTATGATAATCAGGATGATGGTAGAGGCTTCCTTTTGTTTGTATCAAATGCAAGCACACCATTCTTCACTGTGCTTTGGTGATTTAATTTAATTGGTGACTAACATATTGATTTTTCAATTAATTTTGTTGACTTATAGCTCATATTGTCCTTTGATATGGATAGAGTTGTTTTTTTCCCCTCATAACGTGGGATGTGGGAAAACTTGAGGTAATGGTTATATATGATGCCTATGAATGGTGATAAGGGACTTATGTTGGTAAATTTGAGGCATTAGAGACTGTGTGTTAAACTTGTTTGAGGCTTAATTGGGTTGATTTATGTTGATGAATGAGAAGGGTTTGTTATGTGAATTATGGATTCCAAGTGGCCATTTTCAGGCCCTGTGAATGTTAGGCTAGATTTAAGGTATTTCTGGTTTGTCTTGGAATATTAATTTTGTTGTTATAGGTTGATTTGGTTTGAACTGTGGATTGAGGAGAAATTGAACTCATTTATTTTGGCAAAAACATGTCGTTTCCCTTTTAAGTCCTCTTATTCTGGGCTTGATCAGTGTTTTGATCTTAAAATGAGCTCCAAAAGGCTTATTTTGTGAAAATTTAGAGAAGTCTTTTGATTATGAGTTTAATTTAATTTATGATAGTTTTAATTTATTTTTTTCAAATACAGTTTTGAATTTTTAGGTGTAACTTTGATTTTAAAAAAATCATGAAAAATACAAAATTACACCGTTTCATATCCATAAAGTAACAATATTTATTACTTTATGCATAAGGTAATGATTAAAAAGAAAGGGTCATTTACAGAAAAACACCCACCAAACAATTGGGGGGGGGGACCCAGAGAGATTGATCCGCACCCATGTCAAAGATGGGTAGGGAATCCATAAAGTTATATGGCTATTCCCAATTTGAATATATCCAAATATGGTCACTTTAGAATTTGACATTCAACAGGCACAAAAAGGGAAGGAAATCTTACAACAATTATTGGCTGAAAAAGAAGTACCCAAGCCAAATATGTTAATCAAGAAATTCCCCATGATTTCCTCTTCCTACCATAGGCATAAGAGAACCTATATACTATTTGCACAATTATAGTAGAATAGCAACTTTGGTGTTAATGGAGCGAATGAGTTAAGGACATTTAAACCTATGTAGTTAGGCACCTACCACCCATGAAAATGAAAATAGTTTCACATCACACGCATCTTCCTTGGCAAAAGATATACGCACGGGTTACTCTGTGGGGAATGCTAAAATAAATTTTAGCCCCCGGCCAAAGTTTTATTTATTTAAGGGTTAAGACATTTAAATATTTCAAAGTATCCACGAATGAGTATACAACATCTAAATTTTTTTTTTTAGCTCTAATATAAATGGAAAGTTTTATTTTGTAACATTTCTGCTATAACCGTCATTTACTGTTAATTTTGAACATTAAAGAAAAGAACCAAACCACATAATTTAATAGTCAAACTTAAAAATAGATAATTGCTATAGTATATTTGTCACAAAAATAAACTTTTAGGATATATAAGAGCCAGAAAAACTTTTAGATGCTGGATGCTTTTTCGTGAATACTTTCAAAGTATTTAAACACCTTGACTCTTTATTTAAATTCTAAGCTCCTAATGATTTATTAATTTCTGGATCGATCAGTGATGCAAGTATCATGGTGTTTCTCACCCTTTTTCAAAGAAAAGATGTTGCTGAATTAATAAAGTAAGTCCATAGTCTCATATAGAGAGATAATATGTTTACCACCAAACTCTGCGAAGAGCTATTCAAAGCTATTAAAACATCTTTGAACTACAATCAGACTATCAAATTAAGACAGAACTAACGCTATTGCGGGAAAAACTTTTCACATCAGTCAAATAGCACTTTTTACGTCGATTTGTGAAAGATAGTATATATGGACATAGTAATATGTCTACGATATATATTGACGAAACAATCAATATAGATATAACCTTATAGTTGGTTTCATCAACAATCACAAAGCAAGGTTTGGATTTGAAATGGTTTGCTCAAACTTTTGAGATATTCCAACACATTTGAACTTGTTCATAGACTTGAGAGACAATCATACTACTTCTTGTAGTTCCTATAATAAAACAATTATGAGGATGTTCTTCTAAGTCATAGGCTGCAACTTAAAGCTCATTGAATAATTCATTACTTCATGTTAGAAATGATTGGTCTCAAATTAATATATAGCCCACTTGATTGAAATCATCAAGATCAAACAAAATTCAAATGTGAGTCTTCATTTGTCAATAAAAAAACTCCAAGAAAATTCTAAAAATGTTTCACATATGGAAAATTGCAAGCAGGCTATGAATTCTCCTCTAAACCGAAGGAAATGGCTTTACAAGGATGATGATTGATGAAGCTAAAATAGTGGATGAAGCATTCTATAGAAGTATAGTTTGCTACCCAATGTATATCTTATAGCAACAAGGCTCAACAACTTCTATGATATCTTATCTCAATTCAAATTAATTTCTCCTAAAGGCTATAAAAAGATATGTTTAAACAGCCACAAATAATTCATGCTTTCAAATATAAAAAGTAAAAAGTCAAAATATCAATATATATGTGGTTATTTTTGTTGGGTTATACTTATTCCATCCTTGATAGATCAGGGTCGTCTAAGCCCTATTATATAAACGGGTGCATGAGATAGTTTTTTGTTGTTTAAATAGTTAACTAATTAAAATAATTTCAATCATTCTGACGCTGGACATAAGTGACATGAGGGAGTAAGTTTTGGATAGGTGCTCAATAACCTGTGGACCTCTCTCTCAAAAACTGTTCTGTTTGGAAGCTCTCTTCTCTCCCTCTATGTTTTTGTTGCGTAAGGTGAATCGAGTCTTGATTGTGACACAGTTTCAAGTGGGCAATTCAGATACTCTATTAGATTTATAGATATGTCCCAAAACCCTGCAATTCTAACATTGGGCAAGTTCTTTAGACGATATAAAAAGTATATAAGCATATTATTTCAACTCACTCAAGTCTTTTTCACATGGGGTTATATGCTATATATGGTCGATCTCCAAACAATTTTTCAACCCCTAATTATCCAGTTTCTCTTCCCCTCCTAATTTCATCACAAGCAGCCTATGCTAAATAATTCCAAGAATTTACTATCATGTTTATTTTCTCTATTATGTAAAGAACATTGTAATTAAAAATGAAACTATATAAATATATGTGACTATATATGATGAAGAAACTTACATTGTCAGTTTGATTCAGAGCAGCTTGAGGGGTTCCAACACTTCCAAATATTTCAATGTAAAATTCATCATCACCATCACCATCATCTCGTTCTTCTTCTGAATCTTCTGGCAACAAATTCAAATCAAGCTGCTTGTTTGGACCTCTCACACCATCCACCTTCTTCTTGCTGCTAGATGAAGATGATGATCCATCATCAACTAATAATTGCTTCAACTTTTGAAAATCCATACTTTGTGTCAGAGCTCAAATCTGAGAAACAATTACAAAAATGGAACATACGAAAAGGGTATTTGCAATAAGAATTGCCAAACTAGAATCAACATAAGAAGAATATATTAAAATGGGAATATTTAGAATTGAGTAACACATATTTAAGTACATTTATTCAGGAAGGGATATTGTTAAGTTCATAAAAACAAATAATGATTCTTCTACATAACTAATTTAACTTCTATTGTTAATTTAAGAGAAAAACTAGTTCAAATAAAATTTGAAGCTACTGTTAATTATAATATTACATATAAAATGATTAATTAATTAATTAATTAATCAAGTCGATAATATGAACACAAATCAATTTATTTATATTTTCAATAAGATAAGGAGAGATACAATTTCAAGTATAAAATTTCGATTACTTTCAATTTGTCAACAAAAAATCACATAGATTAATATAAAATATTGAATATAAAAAAATTGCGTTATTCATGTGAAACGTAAATAATGACTCATTTTTTAATATTTGATCAATTCACGAGACTTATATCTAAATTTCTTTTTTGTTAAGTGCTAACTATAGATCAAGCTATCGATAATCTGAAAAAAATCAAGCTATCAATTTTTTTTTACCACAAAACTTAGGCGACCAACCGAAGAAAAACCATAAATGAAAATTTAAGACTAATAAAAAAATTAAAGAATATTATGCGATCAATATTCACATATGTATAGGTATAATGAATCAACAAAAAAATAAAATTTATGGTAAGCTCAATAGTAAGAAATACCAATAAATAAATGCCAATCCATATGCCAAAAACAAAGATCTCTAACGATCGTCATCTTTGTGAAGATCAGAATCATGATTCAAACAAGTAATTTAGAAAAATCAATGAAAAGATTAAAAAAAAAAGAAATTACATTGAAATGATGCGAGTAAAGTTGATAGGGCAGAGAACTTTACGTTGAAAGTTGGTGAAAATGAAGAAACTCTGATTTCTGATGAAGTGTGAGAGTGATAGGCGTTACATTTGGATATAAATGTAATAAATTGTTCAGATTTGGAATATATATAATTATAATTAATTGAAAGAAAATTTTGGCACACGTGTGAATCCAAATTTTAATTCAGATGGTCTATATTTCAAAAAATATATTTTTAATTTTATTAATGGAGTTATTATTTTTTTTTAAAAAAAAAGATGCCATTAAAAAGATATTTTCATTTTACATATTTTGAAAAATAAAATGTAATTATCTTATTTTAATTTTGAAGATATAGATTTTTACAAGTATTATATTCATATTTTAAGATGGGAATTTGAATCGTGTGTTCATCTGCAAGGAGTATTTTTATTAATTAGACAGATATTTATCTTTTCTTCTTTTCAATAAAAGATAACTTAATTACGCTATTTTTTCATTTCAAAAGTTCAAAAAAAAAAAAAATATGCGACGCGTAAAAAATATTATATGTTTATTTGCGTGTGTGTGTTATCGTTCTTATCATAATTTAAAAACTAGGGTTATTAGCTAGTTTGACAAATTTTAAATCTTAAAAGCAATTAAGTATTTAAAAGAAATTAAAAAAATTGATCAAATTATTGTTCAATAAGATATAGTGAATCGCAAGAAAATAATTATGGTATTTAGTTTCAAAATAGTATGCATGCATATTTATTACATGTTTGGTTAAAATAAGTACTTTTTTAATGTAATAACGTAATAAAATATCATTTTTATTCCTAACGTAATAAATTGTGTAGATTCGCATAATATATAAAAGAACCATATAATTAAAATATCTCTTAATCAATAGGAAAAATAATTTGTTGATTCCTTTTTTTTTGAGAGTATAATTTGTTGATTCCTAATGTAACCGGTGTTACTCTATTTTCAATGGCTTATAATACTTCCATAATTTCAAGAACAATAAAAGAATTAATATATGAAGAAAATTCATGAATGATGGCTTTCTCTCACTTTGTCACTTTTTATAAACAATAACTACTATTCTCTATTTGTCTCTAAATATAAGTAATATTTGTAAATTGTTTTAAATGTTTGTAGCAAATTCCCTATTTTATCCTATTAATTATTTATTTTAATATTCAATATATTTATTATTTCATTTTCCGAACTATCATCTCTCTCTATCACACATTTTTTTCTCTTTAATAATTATTTTTATTATAATAATTTTTTATTTTCATTCTTATCCTCTCTTTCCCCATAAATAAGGGTATTTTGGATAAAAAAATTTCAATTCTTACACATCTGTTATCTTTAACTAACTTTTTGATTTACATAATAGAATCTTATGTTGCTTATAAAAAGAAATGGAGGGAGTACTAAATATAAATATTTTTCTTATAAAAAATTCAAATATTAATTTGACACAACATGATAATATTAATCATTTTCATGACCCTTATTAATAATTTTGGTATATTATGGCTTTGTTTGGATTGCAGTTTGTAACGGTAAAAGTCTATAAAAAAGCGTGAAACTGTAACTTATGACTTATTTGGGACCAAATGGTTGTTTGGATTGGGCTAAAAGCCTAACCAACTTCTGGCATTTAACCTCAGTTGGATTCAACGGAGGAAAATATGACTTTTTTATTTCAAACTACAGTTTCACGCTTTCCTATAGAGTTTTATAACTAAACTCACTTTTCTATTTAATCATCCAAACAACTTTTAACTTTTTCAACTGATTTTTTATAAGCACCTATCCAAATATAAATCGCATTACATTAATTGATTTTTACTCTCACTTCAATTACAAAAGTTAGTTAGACTAGAAGTCAGTTAGATTGGAAGTCAATTTTGTCCAACGTCAATCCAAACACACCCTATATAGCTAATAGCATTTGGACTTGGGGTTAAAAGCCTGTTTGGTTAAGTGGTAGGATCTCAAATAAACCCGTTTATATTCAAATAAGTGTTTATGAAGTATATTTGGATTGTTTGGATAATTTTTATAAAACCCGATAAATCGTGATTTTAACCTTCTACCGCACTTGTAGGATAAGCAACAAGAAGTAATTTATGCGTTTGAAAAATCTCGATTAATCTTCAGTAACTAAATTTTCTCCAATATGCCCCTCATTCTCATGGTAATTATTTTAGTTTTTTGTTTTTTAAAAAAACATATAATATGAAACTGTTTTTCTTTTAATTTTATCTAAAAGACATTTTTAAAAAAATCAAATAAAGCTAAACGGATGACATATGATTGAAACAATGCAATCAAATATTCAGGTAATATTCTGATTTGAGGAGCATCATTAAATTAAGAAAATAATTATGACTAATAATTTTTTAGCTTATTTATATATTTATTATTATTTTATCTAAAGTGATATCTCAACATTTACTGTTCCAAAAATCTCTCCTCAAATATTATCTCTACATATCTTGCCTACAATTTTTTAACCTAAACCACTTCAATTTTTTTCTTATAAGGCCGTCGTCTCGTCTTCTCGGATCAATCAAGCAATCAAAAGGTATGTTTCTTTTTATTTGTTCACTTTTTTTATGCAATTCGGAATTCACTAATCTTATTCTTACAAATTTACAGCATCCAATCCTCACCATCCTTTTTGTGAATGACCGTCTTGAATACTTGTGATTGTTTCTTGATTCCTTTTATTTGCTTTTTCTTGAATAATCGTGATTGTCTGTTTTGGTGGTGTGTATAAATATAGATATATTAGTTTGAACTGCGACGAGAGACCATACCCATTTAATATATACCATCTTGTTTCTTGATTCCTTTTGATTGCTTTTTATTGAATAATCATGGTTATATTGCTTCTTTTAAAATATATATTAGTTTGATTGCTTTTTAAACAACTTGATTAACTTCATTTTTTTTTAGTAATTATAAACCCAAAAGTGATTTTCGTAAATGAAAACCAAACATAATCACAATTCTTAAAATCACTTGTAAAAAAAATACCCAAACAGAAATCACGATTAACCAGCATCACTTATCGTCAGTATCACTTATAAAATTCATGATTATCTAAAATTGTAGTTGTTCACCGCTAATCCAAACAAACACTAATTTTGTTGCAAATCACCACATGGTTGCCACCTCTTTAATGTGAAGTTTTTGTTTTGAACCGGCCTTACTTAGGGCATGTTTATGATCACGTTTGGGCCCTCAAACGTGCATCCCAACCAGAGAAGTAACACACAGGTTGAAAAATGATGTTTGGACCCACATGTTGGGTATCAGACTGCCACCAAAACTGATTTATGTAATAAACTCAAAGAAGCTGGTTTTTTTTTTGTGTGGCTACTTGCAAAAAGGAAGGTGGCGGTGGTTGCAATAGTTCTTATGAAGAAAGGGCCAAAGACACTGTTGAGAAAGAGAGTATAATTTCTTTCTAACAATAAATTAACTTTATTTATTTTTAATAATTTTATTTTCATTACTTCTTTTAAAATGGCCGTATTATATATATAATTTCTTTTTAATAATAAATTAAATTTCTTTACTTTTAATAATTTTATTTTCTTTACTTCTTTTAAAATAGTCACATTATATATATATATATCTAATATTATATATGTACTATTTAATAAAATTCATGTCCTTTTAAGTTATTTTGCATTCAAACTTACTTTTATATTTATCATCCCAATAAGTTTTAACTTCTCAAGCTGACTTTTTTACAAAATTTAATCTAAACATAAATCACATTATACTATTTGACTTTTATTTAATTTGACTTTTGTAAAAGTTAAATTGAAAAAAAAATACTTTTGCCACCGCTATCCCAAACACACCCTTAAATAGTTGGTTTCTCCTACTGTTTTTTTAATAAAAAGACAATACTAATATATAAATAATAATAAAAAGAGTTGAAATAGAAATATTCTTTATTCAATGTGAAGTTTTTGCTTCATAAAAAAGAAAAAGAAGAAGAAAGAAAATATTTAATAGCATTTTAAATGTTTGCGAGTTGATATAGAATGTAGTCATTAGCTGATTATTGAGTTCATATTTGACGCAAGAAAAATCTTACGAATATAAATTATCCTAAATAGAGATTTAAATATAACTTTTTAAAATTTTTTATATTTTTTAGATGCTTCTAAGAGATATTCTTCCTGCATTTTTCATTTTATTAGGGGAAAAGAAAAGCAATTTCAAATCTTTTGTTTGAAGTAAATAGCATATAAAATGGCCTTAACTTTGATTTCCTTCGAATTATGCAATAATAATACTCACGATAAAAGCAAGGTTCTTCGGTTTAAATTTTGATGTGGTGGTTAAATGAGAAGAAATATAATGTTAGAAAAATATTTTTTGAAAAAAGCTCAAAGTCCAAGGAAGACGTTATTTGTACAGTGACACAGACACAGGACTCAAATTTTACGTATCTAATTATGGAGATTCATTCATATTTGTTTCCCTCTTACGAACCATCTGACAAATCCCTGTGACCATCAATAATTATTACTACTGTTAAGTCGTGGGTGCGTTTAATTTCAAATTTGGCTTTAAATGCAGGGGATGACATTACTCTAATTCATAAGGATTTTCGAGTGAACATTTGCCAACGAGTTTTGACTCTAATGACATCACTCCATCTTTCTTGTTGAGGAGGTTGGGGGACCAAATCCCTATGTGGTTAAGGAAAAGTGTGCGTTCGTGTTGTGTTTGAATGCGTGAATGGTCCCCCCTATGATTATAGTTAGCATAGGGTATAAAAGAGAGAATGGGCATTCGATTTTTTAGTTCATTCAATTGTTGGTAAAACTTAAAAAACCAAATCCCAAAAAAAAAAAAAACAAACAAATCCAAAATTATAACATCTCGATTTTTAGGCCTATAAGTATCAGAAATAGTCTGAATGAGATAAGTTATCAGACCCTTTTTTAGTAGAGGTCCTAAAGATGAGAAAGGAAGTTAAAGCAGTTTCAGGGACTAAACTGCAAAGTGAAAGTTTTAAGGGGCTAAAGGGTGATCAAAGTTAAAGGCTCCAGTAAAGTCTCAAAGGCCCAGAAAGAGAAAAGAGGCTAGATACAGACCAAAGGTTAAGTTAAAAGCCTCAAAGAGATGGTTTTATGAAGTTGAGCCTAAGCAGTGGTAAACCGTAAATTCAAAAAGTTACGGCCATCAAGGGTAAAAATGGAAAGTACTTAGAAAATTCTAAGAAAATCCCAGAAAATGAGAAATAATATTCTAAGACTCTTTTGTGAAGAGAGATGACGAAAATACCCCTGAGGTAACTTAAAAGGAATTTATAAGTTTATGGCTCAATTTGAGATGTAGAGGTAGATTTAATTGTTTGGGTCATAAGGAAACCTCAGAAAATTATGGTAAAATGGGGATGTATGATCTAAGAGACTATAGAAAATTATAAAATTAGTCTCATCCCCAGAAAACCAGCAAAATGGCTTTAAGAATACTTAAAAGCCAGTTGTGCCGAAAAAGGGCATTTTAAAGAATGATTTTTAAGTGGGGCTACATGTTGAGTTATGACCTGAGAAAATTCACAGATTTTCTATAGAATATGAGGAATTTTATGATATTTTTGGATGAATTTTTAGAGCTCTGGATTGAATAAAATACTCCAGTCAAATATTAAATAATTTTATCCCCTAAATAGGAGACAAAACCAAAGAAAATATCTAAGAGCCATCATGACGATGCTGAGTCAGCGTGCTGAGTCATTAAGCGTAATCATGACACCGACGAGTCAGCGTGCTGAGTCATCAAGCGTAATCATGACACCTACGAGTCATCATGCTGAGTCACCAGAAGATATTTATGGACAGCATAAAAATCAGAACGCAGTATGGGAATGTTTTAGACAGTCTTTTGTCTACCCGTTATAGTGAAATCTCTATTGCATGACTTACTAAGGTTAAGTAGCCCGTCAGTAGAGCTAATTATTTTCATCTATGCTCCTCTGAGATGGCGCCATATATGTACCTTTTATTGGCCAAAATTTTAAGAAGAAGTTGTCCCGGTGGTAGAGGGTAAGTCAGGACCCGAAAAATATCCGTTACGGTGCAAGATTGGCTTGATAGGTGGAGAAATAATTAAGAAAATATTTTTGCACGAATTTTCCATTTATTTTCTCCCTATTTTAATGCCATAAATGATGAAAGGACATGAAAGTGACAAGTGTACGGTTAGATGAGAAAAAGAAAATATTACGTGTACGGCTAGATGGAAGACACATGTACGGTCGGATGCAAGACACATGTACGGTTGGATTAAAGACATGTGGCTTGATGATGTAAGCATGATGTCATCATGATGAGGTAAGCATGATGTCATAGGACACTTGTCACCGTAAGATCAAAAGAGAAAATGGACGGTCCAGATCGAGCCATGTATTTTTAAGATCAACGGTCCAGATTCAGTCTGCTTTTCTATAAATACCCCCTCCCCTCCCTACCATTTCGTCCAAGCATAAGGAATCCATGGGGAAGCTCTTGAAAAATGGTTTCTAGAGAGAGAAAGAAGAGGGAGAAAGAAAGGCCAAGTGGTTCCAAGCCAGATCAAGCTCTAAAACAAGGTATGTGATGGTTATAGCACCTGATTTTATGCCTATTTCGGATTAGTTACTGTGCGTATCTGATTCCAAAATTTTGCATGCTTAAAGTACACTCTGTGAGCTTTAAATCCATGGGTAGAACACTTCATTTGGATATGTGTACGATTTATGGTGATTTTTCAAAGTTAGGGTTTGAAATCTGGAAACAGTGTTGAACTTTTGGAAGAGTTTTGCGTTCCGTACAGTTCCGGTACTGTTTGGCGTAGAATTGGTTCCTGAAACTATTTTTCCCTTAAATTTAACTTAAGGAGATTTCAGTGAGACTTGGAAGCACTCAATTTGGATTTTTCTAGAATTAATTATGAATTTTCAAAGTTGAGCAAAAATTCTGGAAATTCTGCGTGAACAGTACCCGCGAAGCAAAATTTCCAGATTTGGTATTCTTGAATCTACGGCCATCTAAAGTGGTCCTCATTGACAAGAAATGGATCTTAAGGATGGGAAATGATAAGATTTATGTTAGAAAAGTTGGAAAGAAAACCCTAAGACTAAGAGAAAGGGTTGAGGTTCAAGAAAGCTAGTCTTGAATTTTATGTAATCTAGTGGTCCTAATGGATTGTATGATCAATGTGACTATGTTTAGGACCTTTGGAACATCGAAGAGGATGTTTGGTGATGTTGACCAAATGTCCACATGGTTGGAAAGATAAGGGAATCAAAGGAAAAGCAAGGGGAAAGCCATGTTACAAGGTAGTGAACTTACCTATACTGTGTGCTTGATATGTATGCTTGCATGATGTGATTGTGTTGCCATGATGTGACTAAGATATGATGAAATATTTGCAAAGTTATGTTTGCAAGTTTATGTTATGTTTTGCCTTGGCAATATGTTATGGAAACATGAAACGCTTTAGCTTACTTTCCATGGCATTCATGTATTAATGTTATAACATGTCATACATGTGCATTATGTCTTGCATGCTTATGGGTAGTGTTTGCTACTGAGATTCCCCCGAATCTCACCCCTCCCTAACCAACCATTTAGGTCAATCAATGATGGGCAATAATGGCATGAGAAGCAAGGAGAAGTAAGCGGAGAATTATTCTTGTTAATGGATGAGACTGTTGATAAATGTATAATTCTACTATTTTGTGAACTATGTTATGGATGCCAATGATACCATGTATTTAATTATAATATTTATGGCATGAATGAAAGTGTATGAGCATGAATGGGAAAGAGTAAGGCCATGTTATGTATGCCAAAGAAATAAAAAGAATTAAAAAGATGTTAAGGGATAAAACGTAAGTCCTGGAGCAGTGAGTTTGTAGCTCTAGTTTGACTTATCAAACGAGTGAGTTAGGTCATAAGATTTGGCAACCGAAGATATCTGATGTTTCTCTTTAAAATGAGGAGTAGTTTGCCCGATTCCGATAACCGAGCAGAAAGTTATGCCTTTCCAAAGTTAGGCAAAAATACAGTAAAATCCGAAAATGGCCAAATGAACAGTAACTTTTTCAAAGGAAATTGAGCTCAAATTTCAAGGCAATCAGTTCAGAAACTATTTTTTCTCAAAATTTTATCCAAAGAGCTTTCTGTAGAACTTGGAATCACTCAATTTCAATTTTTCTACAATTAGTTATGAATTTTCGAAGTTTGTCACATTTTAAGATGACAATGAATAGTAACCCGTAAATGAAAATTTTCAAACTTGATTTTTCATCAATTGTAGCCTTCAAAAATGATTCCAAATGCTTCCGCAAAGAAATTTAATTGGTATAAACATGAGGTGTTACAAAAATCCCAAAAGTAAACCAGATGGAATTAGGGGGTGTTTGGATAAAACTAAACCGTGGTTTGGAGAATAGCTTTTGGAAAATAAATTTTGGGAAGAATAGATTTTGTGAAGAAGTGATTCTGAGAAGTGAAAGTATTTGGATAGTTATTATCAGAAGCACTTTTTACATGTAGAAATTACCAAAAAGTGTATAAGTTAATATGATAATTATATAAGAGATAGATTTTATGATATATTTTGATTTGAAGAAATAAAATTGTTAATGAAATAATTTTTACTAACATAATTAATAATATATAAGATAATATAATTAATACATAATTAATATTTGTATATATATTTATAAAACATAATATTAAATATGTTTATAGAAAAATGAATTTTTTTTGCTAACAGAAAAATATTAATTTTCTTTAAAGATTTTAAACATGAAATCCCATAACATTTTTTCACAATTAGTTTTTGTATTAACATACTACCTCCGATGTTTAATATAATTAATTAATTAATTGTCACCACATGTATATATATATTCATAAAATATAAGAGTAAAAATATTTTTGGAGAAGATGAATTATTTTGTTGTGCAATTATTTGAGCAAAGGAGGAAAGGAAGAACAATTATTTGAGTCAGGGCTATTTGGTCATCTGTGATGGGCCCATCGTAAGCTTCCAATAATTGGAGCCAAGAAGCAACTTTGATCTGCTTCTGATAAAACCATGGTTTGGGGGTTCAAAACCATGGTTTACCCCCAAACCATGGTTTCATGTTTTCAGGGACTGTTTGGCCGATATTTTTCCCAAACCATGGTTTGGGTCCCAAAACCATGATTTTGGGTGCTTGCCAAACAAGCCCTTAGTGTGTTTGGGTTTTTCTTCAAACCATGGTTTTGAAGAGAAAACCATGGTTTGAAGAAAATACATCCAAACACTATATATTTCTTTCAAAATCACTTTTCAATTTGAAACTATGGTTTGTATAAAAGTAACCAAACACTATAATTTTTTTCCAAAATCACTTTTCATTTGGAAACCATGGTTTTGGATATGAAACCATGGTTTTTCATAAAGTGATTTTTTTTTTTTGCTTTTGAAGGTATAAAATCATGGTTTGAGATATAAATATATATACACATATCAATTACTACCTTTGATCCTTAATGTAAAAGTTAGAAAACTAATTTGTAAATATTAAGAAAATTAGTTAAATTATTTATTTATAATAAATATGTGTTGCATTCTCTAAAACACCTATTAACCATGTGCATTAGGATTATTATTTGATGTAACATTTAAAATGTGCAAACTAACATGAGGACTACTTTGAAAAAAATGGATAAATGTATGAGACAAGATAGATTGATATCTTATATTCAAAATCAAATGGAATACCCAATTAGCTCTTATACTAATGATCGGAGATAATATTAATTATATTTTTTCATATATAATTTATTATTTACAAATTATTATTTCAAACAATATAAATTAAAATCTATCATTTATCTAATTATCATATTAGCTTATATCCTTTTGAGTAATTTGCATATGAAAAAAAAGATTCTGATAACAATTATCCAAATATTCTTACTTTATCAAAATCACTTTTTTTCAAAATCTATTCTTCCAAAATCTATTCACAGAATCTATTCTCCCAAAAAGCTATTCTCCGAAAACTATTTTCGAAACCATAGTTTGAGTTTATCCAAAGTCCAAACACCCCTTTAGTTTGGTTGCGCTGATCTCTATTTATAAGGCATTTCATAGATTTGATGAGGATCAAATACTCTCTTTGGTTTTTTTTAAAAAGATTTTAAAACTTGAATTGGTTTGATCCTTTTCACAAAACTCTATCACGAAGTGTCTAAATATTAAATACGTTTTTATTAATTTTGGTTATAATTAATTTTTTATTTTATTTTCTCATCTTTTTTCTTATATTATGCTCTCCCTCATCTTTTATCTCATTATTATTATTTCTCTCTCTTATTTGCTTCCTTATTAAATAAGAATGTACTTAGAAAAAAAGTTTAATTTTTACATACTCCTCCGGTCCTAATTATAAGACCCAATTGACTTATTTGAGGAGATTAAGGAAGTAAGTTAAGTTGGTTATTTATAATAAATAAGTGTTGTTATTCCTAAAATATCCTTGCTAATTAAGTATATTGGCTAAAACTATCATTATTAGAAGGATTATCTTGGAAAAAAATGTATAAATATAAGAGAGAAAATGGATTGGGTCTTATAATTAGGACCAAATAAAAAGTCAAATTGGGTCTTATAATAAGGACCGGAGGAGTATTTATTACTTTTAACTAATTTTAACTATTTTTTTAATCACATAATTTAGTTAAAAAGATTTTATAAAAAGAATTAGATGAAGTACTTTTTTTCACATATGTCTCTACTATTAACTCTGGTCCTTAATATAAACGTTATTTGACTAATTTGAGTAGATTAAAAAAATTAGTTAAGTTAGTTATTTATAATAAATGGGTGTTATCTTTTCTAAAATATCCTTACTAATAAAGTATATTGACTAGAATTATTATTATTACAAGGACCATATTAGAAAAAAATGGATAAATACAAGAGACAAGGTGTATTAAGATTTTATATTTAAGATCAAAATAAAAGTCAAATAATCACTTATATTAAAGATCGGAGGTAGTACTTATTAAGTAAAGTGAGAGAGAGTAAAAATTAATACTCCTTTCAATCCTTTTTATAAGTTACAAATCACTAAATTATGTAAATTAAGAAGTGTTTAAAATTAGTTAAAGTTAATCAGTATGTAAGAAATTTTTTTTTGAGAAAATTAATCTTTTATTCTCTCAACTTTTAATTCAATTGCAACTCGATCTCTCAACTTTGACTTGATACGACTTAACTTCTCAACTTTTAACTAAGTTAAAGCTCAATCTCTAAATTTTTTCCTATTTAATAAATTAATCTATGTGATGTACAACTCACCTTGAGTCATCACCCAATCACCCTATGTATATGCCGACATGGCTTCCAAGTGAGCTCCATATTCATCACCCGCGGCACTCCCCTGTTTCCTTCTTCTTCTTAGAATCATGCGTAAGGCGAAGTTATTACTTACAGTGTATATGCAGCGAAAAATTATACACCCACCCACGCAAATCAGTCAAAGTCAGGGGGCGTGTTGTACATGAATGGAGGGAACAGATTTTCCGCCCTTCGATCCTCACCAATAAAAAGCTACAATGGCATTTCTACAGTTAAGTATGTTCCTCTGGTTCTTTGTTTTCATGAGCTCCAGCTTCACTTTCCCCCAATTTTCATCCTTGTTCTGTCAATTCTTGGTGGGATACGGGGATTTTGTGGAGAATAATAATATCTCATTGTAAATCTTTCTCTATGTCATGTTAAACCCACCGGATCTGCTGCATAAATTCAACTGCAGCTCCTTCCCAACTTTGATTTTGATTCATTTGCGTGCGTGGGTGTGTAATTTTTTACTGCATGTATTATATATTGTAAGTATTTAAGAAATACCTTCGCCTTACGCATGATTCCGAGAAGAAGGAAAATGAAGAGGAGGAAACGGGGAGCACACGTAGAAACAGGCCAAGCAGCCTGTCAGGCCTAACCTGGCCTGTTTCAAAACAGAAAAAAGCTCAGGCTTTTTAATAGTCTGTTTAGCTTAAGAAACCAAGTCTAGGCTTTTTGAAAAGCCTGTTAAGCTTATTTATTTATCTTAATTTTTATTTTTATTTTGTACTTATATCTATTTTTATTTTAAATTGTAATATATAATTACAACTTGTTTTTAATAATATTAACCGTAACTAAGATTTAAAATATTACTTGTGACTAATAATATTAATCGTAATTAAGATTTAAAATATTACTTATGGCGTTAAAATTTAAATAAAACATGATAATAAAAAAATTATTATTATGTAGTATGTATATTTTACATTTTTTTATTAGTATATCTATTTTTTATTGTGCAATTTGAAAATTTTAAAATTACAAGTTTTTTTAACAGGCTTAGACCAGGCTAGGCTTTTATGCAAACTAGACTCTGGCTAAAAAAAGGAACCTATAACAGGCCACAGGCCAGGCTCAAGCCAGCTTATTGTAAAATAAGCTTGGCCTGTTAAGGACAAAGCCCGACTTGGCCTGCCCGACCTGTTTCCACCCCTACAGGGGAGGTCATGGGTAATGAATATGAAGTTTACTTGGAAGCCATGTTAGTGCATGCAGAGTGATTGGGTGATGACTCAAGATGAGTTGTATACCACATGGATTAATTTATTAAATAGGAAAAAAATCAAGGACTGAGTTTCAACCAAGTTAAAAGTTGAGGAATTGAGTCATACCAAGTTATGATTGAGGGAGCAAGTTGTAACTGTGTTAAAAGTAAGGGACCAAAAGATGAATTTTCCCAATTCTTTTTTTACATATATACCCTTATTAGTAGAGAAGATGCATAGGCAAGAATAAGTGAAAATTTTGTTACGATTAATGCAAAGCCATATGATCAATTAGGACTGAAAGTGGAAAAAAAAAGTTACATTAAAATTTCAAATATCTCTGAAGTATAATTATAAAAAGGACTATATCTATTAAAAAAACTGTAACTTATAAAAAGGAATAAAAGGAGTATATGATGTTGAGTTTAGTACAACTGAAAAGGATAATGTTAAAAATTACATGAATTAAAAATGACTTATATCTACAACCGAATGAAGTATTGCACTACCTTCAACTTTAGGTGACCAGGACACTTAAAAAGAATACTCTAAGGGTAAATTTACATCTTAAACCTTATTTGTTGATATCCAATTTTTGCTTTTTAATATTAATATTTAATATTTTACTTACACTAAAAATAATTGCTGAATACAACATATGTCCGTTTTACATTGAACGAGTCTCCAACTTTAATTCATGACAATAGATTCGTCCTCTTTCAACACCTCACATGCACCTAATATAATTATCATGGGGAAGGGTTAAAGAACATTGAATAGAATTTCATTCTTATGAAGTAAAAAGAAAATGACTAAATTAAACCATTGTGTCAAATAAAAAGAAATGAATAGGTTCCATTCTAATCACAAACCTTTTTTTTTTTTTTTGCCAACCTAATCACAAACCATTATGTCTTAGCCCTATCATTTATATAAATAAAGTATGAGTTAATGTGTAAATTTACCTATAAATTTTTTTAATCGTATTGATCAACCTTGAAGTAGAAGGTGGTGCAATCTCATCTCTAGAGTCCAAAATGTTATTTGAAACCCCAATTTTTTTTTTAATAAAATGTTGTTTGGACGAGTCTTGAGGCTATGAAAGTATGGGCCTTTGTGTGTGGCAAAACATGTATGACTACTTCCACTAATAAGAGTTAGTTTAGTTGGTAAGGCGTCGCTTCATAATCCATAAAATTGTGAGTTCAAATCCTACTAGCAATCTATAAGTACTTCCTGTAAGCGCTCTAAAAAGCATCACTTTGAGAATTGATTTAGAAAATATTTTTTTGAACAGATTTTACGTGCAATCTAGAAAGAAAGTGTTAGATTTTCTAAACCATCTTAATCTAGACTGATTCTAGGTGAAATCTAAAATGCTGTTTTTAATTTGTTTTTTTTTTTGCCAAAAAACTGTTTTTAATTTGTTCGAAAAGCATTTTTTGCACAAACAATTGAGTTTTAATCTAGTCATAAGTTTCTTTAGAGCCCGTTTGGAATAACTTATAAAAAACATTTCAATAGTCATTTACAAAATATAAGATAAATATATGAAGGAGTTTTGTTTCGACTCA
The DNA here is from genome assembly GCF_004799145.2 of Neltuma alba. Lineage (NCBI taxonomy): Eukaryota > Viridiplantae > Streptophyta > Magnoliopsida > Fabales > Fabaceae > Neltuma > Neltuma alba. The sequence continues at coordinate 225,538 of NW_021632000.1, read as the reverse complement.
TGTAAAATGTGTTTTACAAAATATAAGATAAATATGTGAGAGGAGCTTTGTCTTAACTTATGTAAAATGTGTTTATAAGTGATTTTAAATACTATTCCAAATAGGATTTTAAACGTCAATTGTAATTTACGGAATACGAGGTAAGAATAATATTTTGTTATGTTGATGAGATATTTTAAAAAAAATTATATTGAAAAGAATTTTATTGAATTTCCTCTCCCTAAGCCGTAACAAAGTCTTTTGTATCATAGTAGCGTGGTAAGGATGACTCCAAGGCACATCCAAATCCTGTCTTAATTTGTAGTGGTGTAGTTTAGCAGGATTTTTGGGGTTGATGTATAAAAATAATTCGGATGGAAGCATCTAATTAGCTGACAAGACCTAATAGGCCTAAGGCACTTAATCTCTGTATCCAGAAGAGGAAAGTGATGAGGGAGACCAGATGTAGCTGATGTTTTGTTCTAAGTAATTTCATCCAATTTTAATTCAAAAAAGTTTTCTCCTTTTGATGTGCTGTTTTTTCATATACACCATTTTGATGTATTTTGATTACATGTGACTTATCAAATTTTTAATACTACATCCGTTTTTTAGTATAAAAGTTAATAGGAGATTAAAATTGATACTAAATATAATACTCTAATATATTTTGTTCCCGTTGTTTATCCAAACTCACTCCATTAATTATGTCAAGAGAGTTTGTATTAAAGTGTAATTTCAATCTAAATAATTTAAGATGATATTTTAGGAAAATTAATACATATTTTTAACAAATAACTAATTTAATTATTTTCTTTAATCTATCCAAACTAATTAAAATTTTACACTAAGAATTGATATTGATTATGAGTTTCTTGTCTCCTCTTGTTTTGTTTTTTATTTACTATCTCTTGTGCTTACTATAAGAGTTGGTTTGATATTTAATTTGATCTTAAATATAAGACTCAATCAATTTTATCTTTCATATTTATCTATCTTTTTTAAAGTAGTCATCTTTGTAATAATTGCATATATTAAAGGTTTTATCAAATAATAATTCTAGTTAATATATATGATTAGCTAACTCAATTTAGTCAACTAATTCTTACAAATAACTAACTTAATAAACTTTCTTAATTTATTCAAATTAGTTAACTTACTTACTAGCAAATGACGCGGGTAAAACGCTTTGAAATTACCAAGATGCCCTAATCGCGCACGAGGCATAAATCAACAGACCGTATTGTCGTTGTGACATGAGACTGAATGCTCGGCCATTCATCACGGAGTCGTCGCCTTGGGTCGTCTCCTTTCGTCTCCGCTTGAAACCTCAGTTCCTGAAGTGCCCACAGAGCACGTAGCCCGGGGCCGAAACCTTCACCTTCTGATCTCCTTCCTAACTTCTCACATTCGCTAATGGTGGATCGGTCTTGCTTTAGCTCTTGCAGACACTGACTGGCGCTTATAATATTTTTCTGGCCAACCTAATGGGGGCCCTTTATAGATCTGGATTTCGAGTTCTGATTGTTCTAGCATGTCTGGGACTGTTAGGGATTGGCCCTGCTTTTGCTGACACTCGAGGGCCTAAGAACGTGCAAGTTGCGCTTCGGGCTAAGTGGTCGGGAACCCCGTTGCTTTTAGAAGCAGGGTACGTTGTCACTGTAATTTTCAAGTTCTTCACTTGATTCGAGAGTCATTTTGATAACTTGGTTACTCTGCTTGCGTTTGTTAAAACTATTGCATCCCGTTTGCCAGCTAGAGAAACCTAAGTGAAATGGAAATGGGAAGGAAACTCGGTGTGTCACGTACTCATAATATGGAATAATAGGAGTAGACTTGTAAGTGGTGATAATCTGTGAAATTCTCCCCAATGTGCCTGGCCTTTGTATTTGCATTCTTTCAAAAATTACCATTTTAAGGTTTTTGTTCAGGCTCTATATTGCCTTTCTTAGATATATGGTAAGGAGAAAAAAAGAAAAGATTTTGGATCGTAAACTTACTTTATTGTTAATATTTGAATATTTTTGTGGCACAAAATATTTTAACCCTGAGAATCTTAAATTTTAGTAGGAAGTGCTTATCTGGGATTTATTAGAAGAGAATATTATAACTGCTACTGAGGAAGCTTGATTCAAAGTCCTTAGCTTGCAAATTAATCTGGGATTTATTAGAAGAGAATATTATAACTGCTACTGAGGAAGCTTGATTCAAAGTCCTTAGCTTGCAAATTAGTTAATGAAAAAAGTTTTTCGGAATATGTAGTAGAAGTGAAGATTATGGAATTTGATTTATGCCTAAATCATTTAACTAGCTTTGTATATCTATATATTAATAAAATTTCTTGCAAGTCACACTCTTCACAAACTGTGGACAGCGTGCCCTGTTCCCTGGGTTTTGTGCAATGCACAAATCTAAAGATCTCATTCTTTGTCTAAATATGAACGAACAACCCTTGAGGTTCATTTGGTTCTTAACTACTGTCACTTGTCCAATTTTATGGTATAAATGGAGACATAAAAATGCCAACAAAGTGATAATTTTCAATTTAGTTGGATTTCTATTCACTTCACGTGCCAAATCTAAATGCGGCTTGTGTTGCGTTCTCTATTATTTTTTTCTTTTTTCTTTTTTGAATGTTGGTAGAAACAGCAAACAATCTTTGAACTTGATCTAACTTCCTTATTTCACTTCTAAACAGCGAATTATTATCTAAAGAACAGGAAGACCTTTTTTGGGACTTCATTGAAGTTTGGTTACGTACTGAGAAGGATGCTGTTGATTCTCAAACAGCTAAAGATTGTCTCAAGAAAATTTTAGAATATGGAAAGCCTCTTTTGAGTGAACCATTGGCATCACTGCTTGAGTTCTCTCTTTTGCTGAGATCAGCATCCCCAAGGTTGGTGCTTTATCAGCAATTAGCGGATGAATCTCTTTCTTCTTTTCCTCTAGGTGATGAAAGTTACTCAAACAATAACAAAGTGGAGATTGGTGAAACAACAAAGGGTAATGAAACTACAAAGTCAGATATCCTGCATGATGATGTTAACTTGAAAAGTCCTGTGGGGAAATGCTGTTGGGTGGATACTGGTGCACATTTGTTTTTTGATGTTTCAGAACTAAACCTATGGATTCACAGGCCAGTTGAACCGTGAGTTCTGTTTTCTTTCCTTTGATGTTGTTGATCTGTTTTTGTCTTAGTATTATTTTCAATTACATGCTGCATAATGTCTCAAACGTTTATCTAATGTTACCAGGGTCAGTGATTCATTTCAGCAACCTGAAATATTTGATTTTGATCATGTCCATCTTGATTCAAGCATTGGAAGTCCTGTTGCTGTCCTCTATGGTGCTCCTGGAACTAACTGCTTTAAGGAGTTTCATTTTGCTCTTGTTAAAGCAGCTAAAGAGGTTCACTCCCTGACTTGTTGTTCTAATTATGTCATCATGGGAACATCATACGCATTTTTTTTTTTTTACATATTTCCGGAAAAGTGTGATTACAGTGGATAAGCATAAACTGTACTAGCCTTTAAATTGGATTTTCTTTCACGAGCACTTAATTTTATGTGATTGAACCATATGGGAATGATAATTTGATATCATATTCTAGAACTTGTGGAGATGAACAAGACATTAGGGAGTGGGTGAAAGAGGTACATTTCTTATACAAGTAAGAAAAAATGTAAAAAAATTTAAGCTTGACATATGAGATATCAATCTTCTACATTTTCTAAACAGATTGATGTTGTAACTTATGTGATTGATGAGTTCTATCTATGGTTTTTGTAACATTGTCTTATTTTGAGGATTTGATATAGGCATAGCTTCTGAAAATGCATGGGAGGGAACTACAGATTTATCTGATTCATCAAGATTGGGAAAAAAACTGTTGATATTCCACTTACTGAAGTTTTAGTCCTTTACCGTGTGTGTGTTTATGTAATATTATATAGACTTATATGCCAACTTTTCTGATTGGTTTGTGGGGAACTTTGTTAATTTCTTCTTGATGGAGATGAGATAGATTAAAGGTTCATGTTTGATGCTTGAAGCATCTGGATATGCTTCTGGACTAAAGTTATGTAAGAGAAATTTATAGACTTAAAGTAGTGATATAATTGATGGTCAGATGGCCCATCTGGGTATGTAACTTTACTGATGCATAAATAAGCTTTCATATTCGTATCTTTTAAAAGTATATGTTACTGATATTGTGAACTTTATGCTTCAATGGCCTTGACAAACTAAAGTCTTGGTTCATAGTTGTCCTATGCTTCTTTTTCATCTGTTTCATCTGCAACTAATGATATTTTGACCTGTGGATTTTTAGGGGAAAGTTAAGTATGTACTCAGACCAGTGTTGCCTGCGGGTTGTGAAGCAAATTCTGGCCATTGTGGTTCTGTTGGTGCAGGCCAAACCTTAAACCTGGGTGGTTATGGTGTGGAGCTTGCTCTAAAGAATATGGAATATAAAGCCATGGATGACAGTACTGTAAAGAAAGGTTAGAATGATTAATACATGTGTACAGTTTAGACTTTCTGTAGCCCATATGTTTTTATATTTTGAATGTAGAAGTTAATTTGCTAAAGGAGATAGGTACTTATGGACTGTAAGCCTGATTTTATTACAAGGTAATTGTGCTGATTAGATAATGCATGTGTAGTAGGATGTGTCTTGATGTTCTTGTTAATAAATGTGTAGTAGCATTTGTCCTAAATCCATATATGCTAATGACATTTAATGTATTCAAGTTCTTGTTACTAAAACGATGAATTTGAAGCAGTTGGACATGAATGCTTATGTGGGAAGGTCAAGTTTGTGAAGAAAGAAGTCAATATGTTGGTTTTCAATATTTTAATGTCTGAAATGAGACAAATTATTCATGGTTCTAACACTTGCTGGCTTGAGGTCAGACCTCGCTTGCTTGAGGTCAGACCTTGCTTGTTTGTGATTAGATTCTCTCCAGTCTTGGCATTCTAATGCTTGATAAATTTCTTTCTTGGTTGCAATGGTAGAGCGTTTGCTTAATGAGGTTGTGCCACTATGGGCCTTTATTTTTACCTAGCAACATGATGATTGCTATGCTTTTGAAAAAATATGGCGACTGTTATTGGAGTCTAGGATATTTTGGACATACTAATGGACGAAGGAAGCAATGATTGCTCTGTACCAACTGAAGCAAACTAAATCATACTATGGCTTTTTGTCATTTTCTACACAGTTGTCCCAAGACCGAAATGGTTCTCTAATGGAGAATTTTTACATTCTTCAAGTTAATGTTTGTTGGTCTGTCCCCCATCACTTTATTAGGGGCTGACTGCTATGCTTTCTTATAATATCAAACCACCAAACACATTGACGCTTCAATTGCAGTGGTTGCATAAACTTCGTAGCATGTCTCTCTAAATTCTCATTGTTGTTCTTCATATAGTTCACTTAAATAAACTAATCCTGAGCATTGATTGTTTGACAATAATAGTTTAGTTATATTTGCAAATGATCTAATCTTAGATGTTGGTTGCAGGTGTGACTTTGGAGGATCCCCGAACTGAAGATCTTAGCCAAGACGTTAGAGGATTCATATTCTCCAAAATTCTGGTTTGTATAACCTTGGAAATCACTCTTGTTTATATTGTATTGAAATCAACAAATGCTAAATATAAGCAGTGATGTTTATTGCCTTTTTTGTGTGTTAATCCATGTTATGGTTTCTGTGTGGAAAACTATGACAGTGATATCATACTAGAGGGGCAGATGAGTGGATTAAACAGTTCATAGTTATGTGAAGTATGCTGAAGAGTTTTTTTTTTTTTTTAATTGATAATGAAGTTTGATTGAGATTCTCTTACGGTAGAAGAAATTTCTAATGATCGGTATTGTGAATGATCAATATGTGTTGCCAGACAAGATCTGAATATGTAGCTAATTTGTTTTTACAGCGCCTTGAAGATTGTGATCTTTAGAGTAGTCTGTTCAGAGTCTTTTCTGGGAACCTAGGTCTACTAGAGCTGGCAAGATATTTACTGCAAATTTTGTGGAGGGGACAGCGTGGAATATTCTTTGGTTGTGTCCTCATGTTGCACAGCTGCAATCGTCAATCAAAATGATAATAAAATTGGAGAAAGGCAATGAATGTCATTTGTGACCACTAAACTTGGAAGGAGGTTTTTGCGATAAGCATAATGAAATGCATGGCTATGATGACATGTAGAAAATACTGAGAAGGGGCGAATGTGGCACATTTGTCTTTTGCTTCCCGTTTTGTGTGTGTTATCTGTTATGTTCTTTGACTCATTGGAACATATTTATTTTTTTTATTGAATTATACTTCACAACCCCTCCCAAACTCAAACTCTCAGGTCACCAGATTTATGGATGATTTTGTTTTTGTCTACTTGCAGGAGCGCAAACCGGAGCTAACATCTGAGATAATGGCTTTTAGGGATTATCTATTATCATCGACTGTGTCAGACACTCTTGATGTTTGGGAACTAAAGGGTATGTTTCCCCATAATACTTGAATAAATTTGATGATAACTGACTTCCTTTGTACTTGGTTCAATTGATCTTTGTTCTCTTTATTTTTTCATGACAAACAGATTTAGGACATCAAACGGCTCAGAGAATAGTCAAGGCTTCTGATCCTCTGCAGTCAATGCAGGAAATTAATCAAAACTTCCCTAGCATAGTTTCTTCTCTGTCTCGCATGAAGGTACGTAATCTTGTTACTTGTGTTAAATGTTCAGATATTTAAGACAATTTTTTCCAAAGCAGTGTTTTCTTTAGTCCTTATTGAGCTGTGACATGTGACAGCTTGATGATTCTGTTAAAGATGAAATAATGGCAAACCAGCGCATGATTCCTCCTGGCAAGTCTTTAATGGCTCTCAATGGCGCTTTAATCAATGTTGAAGATGTAGACCTTTATCTGTAAGGCCTTTTCTCCTGCTGATTTCATTTTAATTATGCACCTATATTGTACCTTAGGTTGCTGCCATCCTACTCCCTTCATCTTATTAATCTCCAAGGTTCTTTGATGTGTACATTGGGAAAGTTCTTTTTAGTTGCGTTGATTACGGCTGTGCTTATTTAAAGAAGCTTATATATTGGGTGAATTTTTTGTATAATATTTTACCATCTCGAAAACATTTTTTGTTCATAGTGATGCAGCCACTTCTATTGACGTTTGCTGGGTGTCTCCTATGAGTTTAGAACAACTTTTACATATTATCTTTAAAGGGTTTAGAATAAGAAAGGAATGCAAAGGTTGTTGTAGCAATTCTTATAGATTACACAAACACCCTCTTGAACTAAAAGTTATACTATATCTTAGTCCACAATAACAAAAAGCTTGACTTCACAGAGTGAGGATGAATGCATGGATTGACATTATTGCTATATCAACAACCAACTCTTAAGATATATTATTCACTAAGCGATTGTTTGATGACTTTCTTGAGTGTTCTTCTTGGTCTTTCTCCATATTTCTTCATAAGGCTAAAGATCATTTGCTTGAATCTCCTTATTGGTTCCTTTGTCAGCCTTCTTTGCACATGTACAACCCACTTTAAATGAATTTTTTACCATCTTTTCCTCGATAGATGCAATGCCAACTTTCCCTTGTGTATAATCATTGCTGATTGTTTTTCTGTCATGAACGCACATGTATCCCAACATCCTTGTCTGTTACTCCAATATTAATTTATTTTTTTTCTAAAATATCCTCCATTAATCCAAACACGTTTTTTATGGTTGGTATTTTAATTAAAAAAATTGGACAAATGTGTATTTCAAACATAGAAGGGAGTATTGTGTAATTTCAGCAATATTCAAGAGTCATTTATAATTTATTCTAATTCTAATAATATTTTATTTTGTCCAGCTACCTTCATGTGAGATGTTTAAAATGCTTCTGTAGTAAACATCCATTGAACATATTATTCTATTGCTCACGTTAGTCATCTTTGCTGACATGATTGTCAATTTATCATCATCATAGTCCTTTCATTACAAGCTCAGATAATGACTACTGAAAAGTTAAAAAACATCCCAACTTACCTCAAGACGTCTTCTCAGCTCAAAGAACATAGTTAATCAAGTTTAGCCTGGTGTCATAGCTCTCTTTGATAATTTTTCGTTTTTTTATAGTGTGTTTGAACTCGTGGCTGAGATAGTCTTTTGTTTGGATGAAAATTTTCCATATATTAGTTTGAGATGGATGGTGATTAAGGAATCATTTCCCTGTTTGTTGTAGTTTATTTTTTTATTCTTCCTTTTTTTTGAGGTAATGATATTCATTTTTCATTCAAAATTTTTTCCATCTTCTGATATTATATTCCTTTGATCATTTATTAGGTTAATAGACTTGGTCCATCAGGACCTGTTGTTGGCTGATCAATTCTCAAAATTAAAGGTGAACTCCCTCTGATCTTTTTGTATGTTAGAATTTTCTTTGTACTGGACTGTTAGAACAATTCTGGGGCACTAACGGTTGAGATTTCATGCAATTGTATAATGGGGTAGATTGTACAGAAATAGTTTTTAGAAGAACAGTGACTAAGAAATTTTAGAATTTAAAAAAAAAAGGGGTAGTTGCTAATATTAATCTGGCAACGAGAATGGTGCAATTAAATTTAATTTGGTATATGCTGAAATGGTTCCGAAAGAAAATTGATGTGTGCATTACATACAGAAGCTCGCATGTTATTGATACTGTCACTTTTAGTTTGTGCAAAATTTGTTTGCTATTTTTTTCCTTGTCTTTATATTGTTTTTCAAACTGAAAACTGTTGCGAATTAGTGATACTCCCTCTGCTTCAAAATATAAGTATCAAATCTCGGAAGGGCCTTTTTTTTTTTAAATTATAATTAGCATCAATTTGGATTTGTATTTTTTTAATACATTTTTCCCTTAATAAATTATATGTCTCTCTCATCTTTTTTTTTCCTCATTCATTCTCTCTCGTCTCTTTGTTCGCTCATTCTCTCTCTTACCCTCCCCATAAATAAAGGTGTTTTAGGAAAAAAGTTGCATTTTTTACATATTTATTGTCTTTGACCAATTTTAACCAACATCTTGAGTTGCATAATTTAATTATTTGATGCTTATCCCACTTTGTTCTTATCTATAAGTCACCTGTACGGAAAAATTTTGTTCATAAATATGGTAATTAATGAGCTTTTTCCAATTTTACTCTTGTTGACTTAATAAATGCAGAAAGACATATAGTAAATAGGCAAGAGAAAGTATAAAACATATTTTTAATGCCCTTTCTTTAATAAGGGCAAATGTGAAAAAAATTATCAGTTTAATGCATTTCTTGGTTTGCGTGCTTGGGATACAAATGACTGATAGATGGAAATGAAGTGGTATTTTGAGCCAAAGGGAGTAATAGAGTACCTTTGAGTATTTGTTAGTTCTCTCTCACTCAATAGCAGCAGTAGTAAAAAGGCAGCATTCACTGATGCTCCGCTAACATTAGTTTTGTAATACTGATATATTCCCACAATTGCAGATTCCTCATAGCACCATCCGGAAGCTACTCTCAACTTTACCTCCTTCAGAGTCGAATACATTCCGTGTTGACTTTCGTTCAACACATGTAAATTATCTTAACAACTTGGAAGAAGATGCCAAGTATAGAAGATGGAGGAGCAATTTAAATGAGGTGATTTAATTTTTAATGTATATTTGTAAGTGGTTACTTTATATTATTAAATTATCCATGTTGTAAAGTCTTACATGAATAAAATTTATATTTTTGTTTTGTTCAGATCTTGATGCCAGTCTTCCCCGGGCAGCTGCGTTACATCCGTAAAAACCTTTTTCATGCTATTTATGTTCTTGACCCAGCAACCCCTTGTGGTCTTGAGGCATGTTTATTTTCTCCTCTGTAATACTTTCCTGCTGATGATTGTGTAAATTTTCGTTTGAAATCCCTCACTAATTGCTTATTTTCTGGAACCTTGCAGTCAATTGATATGATCTTGTCATTGTATGAAAATAATTTGCCAATGAGGTTTGGAATTGTGCTGTATTCTTCAAACTATGTCACAAAACAGATAGAAAATCGTTCTTCCAAGGAGAATGGAGATAACTCTGAGGACGACATATCAACTAAGGTAACTGCTCCCTTTTCTGTTCATATTATTTATTTTAAACATCATGGAAAGCTGCTCCATTATGTGTTTGGATTTAACCTACTAATGTAGTGTTCTGTTTGCCCTTTTTTCCCAGATCATGCGTCTCTTCTTCTATATCAAAGAGAACTTGGGCATTCAAATGGCTTTCCAATTTTTGAGCAATGTATGAATTAAATGATCACTATTTTCAATTCACCATGTTTCCATGACCTTGTTGTACCACTGCTTGTAGGTAGACGAAAATGAAATTATATGCAAGTAAATGACTGCAAATTCAGAATACATATCAGTAAGAAAATTGAAAGATGCAGTTATATGTTGCACATGTGATTCTGTCCGTGTATCTTGAAATTAGCTTTTTCCACCTTAGCTGAAGATTTAAATCTGCTAAATTTGGCTGATTTGACTCATATATTATAACTGTATGTTATGATCTTTATTATTCACATTGTTTCCTTATCTGTTTATATTTATCATAACATTGTGTAATTTTCTGGATACTTTGTAATTTAGAAATACAGGTATACTATAGCACAAGAAAAGGCTCCTACTGTCCCAGTGGCTAGTTGTTTCTGGCTTCTTAAATGATTTACCCACACTATTAACTATGCAAGTGGTAAAATCAGAGCCAGAACCGAGAATAAATTATGAACATGAGATGAGGATACTATTATTCACTTTCCCCCCCATCTATTTTGATCTATTCAGCTGTCTGGAGAGTCATTGTATTAATAGTGGATAATTACCAAAATGACTCTTGAACCTATTGCCCAAGTATTCTTAGTACATGGTTTACCTCCCCCATGGAGTGTTTTGTAACTTATGTTGACAGTTGTTTTGAGAAATTTCGAATTGTTCTTGTTTGCAATCCTAACTTTTATTGTCCATCATCATAGGTAAACAAATTGCGCACTGAGTCAGATGGCTCTGAAGATGCCCTTGAAGCGCACCATGTTGAAGGAGCATTTGTCGATACAATTTTGTGGGTTTTGTAGATTTTCTCATGGTTTTGTGTGCTTTTGATGTTTCTCTATCATGGTTCTTCTATACTGACAGTAACATTTTGTGTTTAATTGTTTTCTCTTTTACCTGTTAGATATAGAATTCCCTGAGTTAAAGTTGTTGTAATTTCTGTAGACCAAAGGTCAAATCTCCACCTAATGAGATATTACTAAAGCTGGGGAAGGAACAAAAGTTGAAGGAGATGTCACAAGAAAGCTCCATGTTTGTCTTTAAGCTTGGTTTGTCTAAGTTACAATGTTCTCTGTTGATGAATGGACTTGTTATTGAACCAACTGAGGTAAAGCCTTAGATATTGAAATGTTTGCCTCTGCCTTGCTGCCTGATTTCTTATGTAGAGAATTCCATTGGCTTTTGGTAGAATAACTTTTTTAACACTTGTTTTTTGTAATTGATGTCAACAGGAGGCTCTTATAAATGCCTTGAATGATGAGACTCCAAGAATACAGGAGCAAGTGTATTTTGGACATATAAATTCTCACACTGATGTGTTAGACAAGTTCCTATCAGAAGCTGGCATTCAACGCTACAATCCACGGGTATAATTACTAGATCTGTAAATTATAGGATACTCATGTAAGAACCCTGACTAACCCATTTTGCATGTTTCTTTGTCTTAGATTATTTCTGATAGTAAACCGAGATTCACATCTCTTTCTATGTTTAATTTTGGAGAAGGATCTCTGGCAAATGACATCAGCTACTTGCATTCACCTGGAAGTAAGCTATTTCCATTTTTCTTTTCGTTTTTTGTTTTTTGGGGGTCACGTTGCATTCTGTTTCTTTTCTTCACATGTTGGTGTTTTTGATTTACCCCAGCAATAGATGATTTGAAGCCTGTTACTCATCTTCTTGCTGTCGATATCACCTCAAGGAGTGGGATGAAATTGCTTCGTCAAGGCTTATTTTACCTGGTTATTATCATCACTTTTGTCAAATTTTCGTGGTCCTGCTTTTGCCTAATGATTTGTGAAGTTCCTTTGTTTTCCACAATATGCTGCAGATGGAAGGGTCTAAAAATGCTCGAGTAGGTGTTCTCTTTAGTGCCAATCAAAGTGCTGATTTGAGCCTTCGTTTTGTGAAGGCTTTTGGAATCACTGCATCATCATATAGGTCATTTTTTTTCCGTCTTTTTTTTTTTTTTTTTTTTTGAGTTTCTGCGTATTGATTAGTATTTAATTTTGTAGTTTCTCAAATACCCCTTTCCTATTCAAAGTTAAGTACCTTTTGTATTTGAGATGTTCTAATGCATGGGTTTATACAGCCATAAGAAGAATGCATTAGATTTCTTGGATCAACTGTGCTCATTCTATGAGCAGAACTACATCCTTCCATCAGTTGTGGCAGCTGACAGCACGGAAGCATTTATTGATAAGGTCTGTGAGCTTGCTGAGTCTAATGGGCTACCATCTAAGGCCTATCGACCTGCCCTTCATGAATTTTCCACTGGAGAAGTGAGAAAACATTTGATTAAGGTACTCCTTGTTGTTTTTTCTTATGGAGAATTGCATTCCAGTGCATGTCTGATCAGCTGATTCCACCCCCCGGGCCTCAACTTGCTTCTAACTTTTTTATTTGACATTAGTAGCTGATGGATATTGTTCTAAACTGCTCTTAAACTTCCCCCTACTACCTCACCTCTTCATTGACTAATTTCATGGAAATTTGTACAGTATTAGATCCAATCTCTAATCCTTTTTCATTTTCTTAATTGGAATTATGAAAATTTATAGAAGAGTCTATCTGTCACCAGGTGGGAACATTTTTGTATAGGGTGCTTGGGCTGGAATCGAGTGTCAATGCCGTCATCACCAATGGAAGGGTAAGGCTGTTTTAATGTTTCTGGCTATATGCTGTCCTTCCTGACCAATTATAATCTTTGATCTTCACTTCTTATTTTTAAGTAGTGTCCCCCCCCCCCCAATCTGACGTCAATATATCATCATTAACAAAATGTACGTACCAGTCATCCTGTTTTCTCACCTTAAGATTTTTATTTTATAGGTTACTTATCCTATTGATGAACATACATTTTTGAGTGATGATTTGCATCTTCTTGAATCGGTTGAGCTTAAGCACAGGACCAAACACATTCAGGAAATTATTGAAGAAGTGAAATGGCAGGATACTGACCCTGATTTGATAACAAGGTTTGATATAAGCTTCCAGTGTTTCTTGTTTTCCCTCTTTGATGTTTGTTGTGAGAGGATATCATGTCCTCTACTTGATGCTTCTTTTGTCTTTCCTAATTCAATTTTTATTAAAAAAATCGGCATTCTTAAGTTTGTAAGCTTAGCTTCCAAAGTAGAAAGATTTGAAGTTCTAATCCATTTAGTGATCGTTTGGTGAAAAATGAGTTGTTTGAAAAGAACGTAGATAATTCAACATTAGCATTAACATTACATTGAAACATGGTATGGAAATAAATAGATTATGTCTTCTCTTTTTTCCCTTGCCTAAATTGGAGAGTTAGATAGTGTTTAATTGCATCTAGCAGTGACATATTAGCTAGTTGGGTGGCTTTTGAATCCGTTTGTATTGGGTGGGTCAAACTCAACATCTAGATATGCTAAATTTCAATGGAAAAACGTTGTATAATCTGAATCCTCCCATGAACTTGTTCCTGTATGGGCATCCCTCTACTGATTGACCCATCCATTTGGATGGATATCCGATGCATCCAATCTGCTGTGGGTACAGGGTCTGTGATGACAATAGTATTGCTGGAGTGATTTTGCGCTGTGAGTAGAAGCAGAGAATAATGCTTGCTTGATTTAGGTCCGTGTAATAGCAGCATAATAGTAGGTTTTGGCTGGGTTGAATTGGTGACTTATGGGGCCAAACCGGACAGATCTACTGGATATCTGTGATCCACTTAGTAAACTATGAGTACATTTTTACGTACTGGTGTTCAATATACATCTAGCCCCCATACTAGCTATAACACAACATTTTTTCAACTATATTGATATGTTATTCATTTTGCCATGTGACTTGTGTCATGGTATGCATATTATATTACGCATTTGGGGCAGTATTGGTTTGGAATTTTGTAGCCAGATGCGCATGTTTTGGTAAGTGACAGACAGAATTCAAGTGATATATTATTGAGTGATATGAAATACCGCCCATCATGACACCCTGACATCTCGAATGACAACCATCATCTTAACTTCTAGTTTACTAAATTTGGGTATGGTCAAGGCTGATTGACATCTTTGATGTTAGGGTAATGATAGCAGCATACGGAATACCTACTCAGTTTTAGGGTGTGTTTGGGTGACACCCCAAACCATGGTTTGGGGTGTCACCCACCCAAACACCCCCTCTAAAACCAAAACCATGGTTTTGGGTCAAAACCATGGTTTTGACTCCAAAACCATGGTTTTGTAAAAAGCAAAATTTTTTTGCTTTTGGAGAAAAAAAGGAGAGTGTGAGAGCCTATGTGATATGTATCTTGTTAATTTTTTTATAAACATATTTTTTGATAAACATATTTAATCTTATATTTTATAAATATATATACACATTAATTATTTATTAATTATATTATCTTATGTATTATTAATTATGTTGGTAAAAATATATTATTAACAATTTTATTTCTTCAAATTAAAATATACATAAAATCTATTTTTTCTGTAATTATCATATTAACTTATGTCTTTTTTTTAGTAATTTGTATATATAAAAAGTGCTTCTGATAACAACTATCCAAACACTCTCACTTCTCAGAATCACTTTTTTACAAAATCTATTCTTCACAGAATCTATTCTCCCCCGAATCTATTCTCCAGAATCACTTTTCCAAACCACGGTTTAGTTTCATCCAAACACACCCTTAATCTTGGATGACAGCTGTCATCTTAATTTTCAGTTTACTAAATTCTGGTATCGTGAATGCTGATTGAGATCTTGCATGTCAGGGTAATGATAACAGCATACAGAATACTTACTCAGTTTTAATCTTAATCCTTTTTGGAGCTCTGAATCAGTAGATGTGTGATTCAATCACTTTGGCTATGATTACAGCTAATGTGCGTTTTGATTTACGATTCTGTTCACAATTTCCTTTTTATCCTGTTTTAATCTTCTCGTTATATACCTTATACTATGTTAATCTGCTTCTCATTTCTTATTGTTCTATCATGCTGCCTTGTTGATTTAATTTATCATCCTATCATGCTTTGGGTGCCACAAGTTCAATTTGGATTTTTTAATGAAATTTTGACGCCACATGGCTGTTATAGAGCAGCAGAAGCAACTTATAGTTGTTCAGCCTTTATCTCTTTTGGGCCAAATCATTATTGAATGGTTGCTTTTTTGCCTGCAGCAAATTGATTAGTGATGTCATCATGATCTTATCTTCTTCGATGGCTTCAAGGAGTAGGAGTTCTGAAAGTGCTCGTTTTGAGATATTGCACGATCAACATAGGTAATTTTAGTTACCTAGGATGCATTCAATCTACATAGAAAACAAGGGTGATTGATGGTAAAGGAGTGATTTACCCTGTTATCCATAATAATATTTCACTGTTTGTTCTTTGCAGTGCCATTATTCTAAATAATGAAAATTCTAGTATTCATATCGATGCTGTTCTTGATCCTTTAAGTCCAACCAGCCAAAGGTTATCTGGAGTTCTTCGAGTTTTGTGGAAATACGTACAACCCAGCATGAGGATTGTATTGAATCCATTGGTCAGTTGATATCTATTATTCTACTCACATTTTTAATAACCAAACATATTGTTTTTTCATCATATAATGTGTTCATGTCATGCTTGAAGAGTTGCTTTTGCTTTTGAGATCAAGAAGAAAGAGAGAATCCTTTGCTCACCTAGAGTTTAAATGATAGCCAAAGTGTTGTTCTTGTGCCTAAATGGTGAATTTTCCCTTGATGAATGCTATAAATACTGTCGTTAACTTAATCTATTCACATTTCGTGTGCCAACTGGTAGGAGCTGCTCACCCCTTCTAATATGTAAGGCCCTGGTTTTATGATTCGAGATTTGGAAAAATATATCTAAACTAAGGGAAAGTATAATATTTTATCTCTATATAATCATTGCATTTGATGTAGAGGTGCTATCTGGTAGCAATTGCATTTGACTGACTATTCATAATGTTTGCCTCTTGTATAACTCATTGTTTACATATTAATAATCATTAATTTTTGTTATAAAAAGTAATCATTAATTTCATTAGAAAGCAAGATGTGCATGTGGGTTTTATAGGTCCTTGACCCTGTATTGTAAAAGTGATGTGTGGCGGGATTTGTATTTCAATGACTGTGTTTATGTTTTCTCCTGGATAAATTACATTGTTCACAAATTAACATCTAACAACTGGAAGAAAAAGGTAGCAAGACCAACTTTCTTTCTCTTGATGTGCATTTGGTTTTCATGAATCCTTCAACCTTGAGCCTGTGATATGTATCTCCTATGTTTGTTAAGCAAGTGAATTGTATTTTCTATGAGCTATATTTTGTTTTAGTTCACTTGCAATGGAATGCTCAAGTGAATCCTTTATCCTCACTATGTATAGTGCTATTTCTCATTTCATGTCAGAGTTCCCTTGCTGATCTTCCTCTGAAGAGCTACTACAGATATGTGGTGCCCACAATGGTATGTCTTTTACGTTTTTCTTGTTGATAAACCTGATATGATATTTGATATTGGGTTCTTAGGCTTACTTTCTTGTGTAGGATGATTTTAGCAAGGCTGATTCTGCAATAAATGGTCCTAAAGCATTTTTTGCCAACATGCCCTTGTCAAAGACTCTCACCATGAATCTTGATGTTCCTGAGCCTTGGCTTGTTGAGCCCGTTATTGCTGTGTATGTGTCATCGCCAACACATTCCTCCAATGTGCTGAATACTGGATTTATCTATATTTTATGTCTACTTGGGTAAAAGTAGAAGGTTTAATCAGGGCGGACTTCATATTGGAAAGGAGGAGCCCAAAATTTTAAAGACATGCAGCCCATAACCAATTCAACGCTATTCTCATCTTTTGAACAGTGCAATTTCTTTTAACTATCAAAGCATGAGAATGACCCTTAAAAACTTGAAGAAATGTAGAAATATTGGATATATTGATTTATTGTGTCTAGTGTAAGAGCAGCGAAGGTGTAAGAGTAGGAATGTCATACTAAAGCGCCTTTCTTGTTTGACCTAAGAAACATGAAATACTAGCTAAGACATGTGGCACAATCTTAATGTGGTGCCATGACAAAATTTGGGCTCTTATCTAATACGGGCGTCTAATAGATATTGAATATGGACCAAACATTTCCCCCCCTTCAAGTATCCGTACTTCATAATGTTCTGACATTTTTTTATTTTGTTCTGAAACCATTAACTTCCGGAAGGGCCCAAAAAAAAAAAAAATTACATGGATGGTGTAAAAGTCAGCAGAGGAGGGTTTTTCATCTTAAGTTTAAATCAATATTTTAATTATTGGCAAATATAAACTGTGAATCATACATCATACAATAAAATTAAATTGGCAAACTTCTTGAACATGATTGTGTCTATATTTATTGCTAACTTTTTGATAGGCTTGGACTGAGACTTGTCCATATTACCAAAATAGCTTGAGCTACTTGGTTGAGATTGCACAACCTCGGGGCCTACAAGTCAACCTTTTTTTGGGTTTGGACTTGCACACTTGAACCTCAAAAGCCTTAGGTTCATTATCTTTTAGATTGGATTCCCAAATCTTGCAGTTGTTAAGGCTTATGACATGCTAAATTTTGCTCAAGCACAAACGTATGCAACAGTCAAGGGAGTGATATTTCTGAAACAAGAGAGAAGCATGTGTAATTATGTTTGAACTTTAGACACATTTGTGCAAGTTACTTGAATGTTTATATACATATGTAATTATGTATACGCACCCAAACAAACTTTTTTTTTTTTTTTTGGGTGAATTTTAGTAGTCTTTAGTGATATTTCTCTAATTGCAGCCATGACCTGGATAACATTTTGCTCGAGAACCTTGCTGACACAAGGACATTGCAAGCTGTATTTGAACTTGAAGCCCTTGTCCTTACTGGTAACTTCATTTTCCTTATTGAGATTATGCTGTCACCAACAGCACTTCTCAAGAACTTCTCCCCCTTTCTTCAAAAGCTTAAGCTATTTGAAGGTCAAATGGTGTGTGTGTAGGGATCAACTGACATTGCTTCTTGAATAGATGCAGTTATTTTTTAGAAAGTGGTTTTCATTGATCTAACTGTTGAACTGAAGTAAATGTCATGATTATCTTGTAATGCAAAATTTTAGAAAAAAATGAGATATCTATAAATATGTAATCAAATAGTTAATTATCTCTTTATATTTGAGTAGTATATCATATGTTCATCTTTGGAATATATGATGAGCCATAGAAAGGTTGGATTGATGCAAATTTTTGTGGTGCAAAATTCGTGAATCATGATTAAAACTTTTAATCCTACCGTATGTTCTGAAATAATCTTGTCTTATCTTCACATGAGATGCTTTTACCTAAAGTCTTCATTCTCACTAGAAGAAAATAAATTTAGGGGAATTTTGGTTATTTTCTCATCCTTGCATTGATTGTGCCCTGGAAAAATAACCTAAACACTCTTCCTGTGTCTTTTTTATAACAAAATGAACGATATACTCTTCTCTCTCTCCCCTCTCTGGGTCTTTCAGCAGGATATCAAGGGTCCTTTGAGCAAAGCACTATGTGTGGATATTGCTTGTTGCCCTATAACTGTGGTGAAGATCACACCCACATACACTTCGACAATTTTCATCTGACCGGGTCTCTATGTATTAAGGAATACTGTTTGCCAATCTATTGATGTTCTTATCCAATTTTCATCTGATCAGGTCATTGTTCTGAAAAGGATCAGGATCCTCCTCGAGGTCTTCAATTGATTCTTGGAACAAGGAGCACACCCCATTTAGTTGATACACTTGTGATGGACAATCTTGGCTATTGGCAAATGAAAGTTTCTCCTGGAGTTTGGCATTTGCAGCTTGCTCCTGGTAGAAGTTCAGAGCTCTATATTGTGAAGGAAGATGGCAATGAAAGTCACGGTAAACAATCATCAAACTTATTACCATTGATGATTTACGGGGAAAAGTTGTTCAAATGGAGGTAATGAAGAAAAAGGGCAAGGAACATGAGAAATTGCTGGTTCCTGATGATGAGGATGATATGCAAGATAAGAAGAAAGTGAGTGCAAGTTTTTGTGAAAAATGAAATTCTGAAATTTAGTATTAATACCTGAAACAAATGAGACTGTCTAGAAAGACGAGGACATATCTTCATGGATTTTATTTGACATTTTGTAGGGAAGTAGCTGGAATTCCAACTTATTAAAATGGGCATCCGGTTTTATGGCCAGCAATGAACAAGCTAAAAATACTGACAGCAGTCGACCAGTGAGTTTCCTTTATTTTCCTCAGTTTTTCTTCCTCTGCTTTTTGATGCAATTTGTTTGTTTTATGGATTTCCTTAGAAGCCTTAGAAGCTATTAGGTTTTGTATTTGTTGATATGCTGAATGCTAAAAGTTATCAAGATTTCTAAAAAGCCCGAAACATATGACCCTTAAAATGGTGGCATCTTATGCTTTTAGTCTAGTTTATTGGACACAGGCTTCTTGGTTTCTTCTTGATATCTGAAATATGAGGATGGAGAACGTGTAAGAAAAGCACTTGCGTGTATTGAGTTACAAATGAAACAATCAGCCATCATTGTCGCATGATTGATTTATAATCCCTCAATGCGTGAAATGAAATTCTGAAGTAAACCATCATTGTAATGCTCTAAATGGGTGGCTATGGTTTTAGTTCTGAAGTGGAAAACTATCATATGAAGCTCAATTTATCAAGCATTAATAAAAATATCGCAAGTATTGAAGCATTTCATCTCCACCCGGTTTCTCAGGCTACTTCCCTTGTACTCCCCCCCCCCTTTTTTGCCTTGTGGACCTTAGTTTGTAACATTAAATTTTTTTCTCTACCAGGAGAAAGGCAAGGGTGGACGGCGTGGGAAAACTATTAATATATTTTCCATTGCTTCTGGGCACTTGTAAGTGGGTCTCCTGCTTTGGCTTGCTCTGGAAATTTGCTTTTATTTTGCATGTAATTATTTTGTGCACATTTTGGGGCTTTATTTTCTAATGAGAAATTGATGGGAACCACTAAAATACTCCTCTGGTCCTATTTATAGGACAGAGAGCAAAGACATTTTTTGGTCCTAGTTATAAGGCATTGAGAGAAATTTTTTGTATGGATGTACAATTTTACCTTTCATTTATTATTGTGTTAACGTTGTTTATATGAAGTATAATGTATATTACATAGGGATAAAGTTGGAAAGTTGTTGAATTTTAAATGAGAGTTAATGAAGTTTAAGGTTTTTCTTGGTCTGTGTGAAACATGTTAGGAGTGACTTACAAATAGGATCAGACGAGTACTCATGGTTTATGTTAAGTGTGCAATTCCTATCCAACGGTAATAATGCGGCACTAGCGCTTATAAAAAACATGCAAAAAGCCAATGGCAAGATGCCTTGGTGGCACCTCCCAACTTGGTTGGACGTCAAGGGTTCTAACTTTGCATTGGCATGGTGCTGTGTGCGTGACCTTCCTTATGGATGAAGGATGGGTGTGGCAAAAAAGGCAGGCAAAAAGAAAAGGAAAAGGTTCACTGGTTTTCCAGAGACACAAGGCTGGCTTAAGCCAAATGGTTTCATGTCTTACGATCACAACCTCCCATGAGTATTGTGTGCCAATAACAGAATTCCTTCTCTTCCACCTGTGTGACCAAGTAGCTAAGCATAGGACCCATCATTCCTGTCATTAGTCATCCACCCCTCTTGTACTTCCTGTTTGCTCTGTCTCTTGCATGGTTCAATGCATTATTAGCACATGCAGGTATCAATCAATTTTATGACTGTCTTTTATGCTGTTTTTTCTTGTTGGAGAGCAATGGATAATGCCTAACTTGAAAGTCATCTTCATTTTCATGATTTTTGGGACAGAAAGGAAAATAAGGTGCTTTGTAGTGTGCACCATGCCTCTTTTTGAAGGAGCGTGGTGCATTGGGTAACTTTCAGCTAGGCTTGTTTACTTGGATGTAGTAGTTTTCCTCATGGACCTTTTCCTGTCTCGTGCAAAGGGGATTGGTTTACTCTTTTAAGCTGATGTTTATTTTTGTTATTACAAGAGTTTTCCCCACTTTTTCTCCAAAAAGTAAGGAGGGATTTTCGCATGCGTTGGTTAGCTAATAATCATATCACAAGTATATAGTGCATTTGGTCATCCCTTCTACAGATTGGGAAGCTTTATCTTTCTCTCTTTTTTTCCCCTTTTCTATTGAGATGCCACATTCTAAAGGGTTGGTATATGGTTTGATATTTTCATTTTAGTAATTATTGAAGTTTAGATAGCCGAATTGTCCAAGCTCTCTTGCACAAAAATAATGGTTCCATGGACTTTAACTGGAAGCGATGCTAGATATCTCTAATAAAGCTCCATCCTTTAGTTTTATACTAAAATTATTATGTAGCGTAGAGTTATGTAATTTCTCTCATCACAGTTCATCTTTTTCTCATTTGATGGTTGATTTATTTTTACCAGATATGAGCGCTTTCTGAAGATTATGATTCTTAGTGTTCTAAAGAACACCAATCGTCCCGTTAAATTCTGGTTTATAAAGAACTACCTCTCTCCTCCTTTTAAGGTTATGTCCATCTCATATATAGGATTCCACTTAAGTTAATCATATGTTGGAAGCTTAAATAAGAATAAATAATGATTATCTGACATCGTTGAACTTTCTGTTTGTCGATTTAACAGGATTTGATTCCCCCCATGGCTCGAGAATATGGGTTTGATTATGAATTAATCACATACAAATGGCCTACATGGTTGCATAAACAGAAAGAAAAGCAGAGGATAATTTGGGCTTATAAAATATTATTCCTTGATGTCATCTTTCCCCTTTCCTTGGAGAAGGTATCATGATTTTTAAGCATCAAAGTCCAGGGTTTTGTTCCATGGTAATCTAAGTTGAAATCTGTCCGTATTTGCAGGTCATATTCGTGGACGCTGATCAAATTGTGAGGACGGACATGGGAGAACTCTATGACATGGATTTGAAAGGAAGACCTCTGGCATATACTCCTTTTTGTGATAACAATAGGGAAATGGATGGCTATCGGTTTTGGAGACAAGTAATGCCATTATTGTATTCAAAGTTATTTATATTGTTAATTTCATTGCAAGTTCTATGGACTTAATGTCCATCACGTCTATGTAGACGCAACACTTAGTGCTTAATCTTTGCCTTATCTTTCTCTCATAGGGTTTCTGGAAGGATCATTTGCGGGGAAAACCATACCATATTAGGTTAGTAACTACGATTCCCATTCTTTGCAAGAGTTGAATTTTATCAAGGATCATTTCTCTAATTGTTGCTATTTCTTTTGCAGTGCTTTATATGTTGTTGATCTGAAGAAGTTCCGTGAGACTGCTGCTGGAGATAATCTTAGAGTTTTCTATGAAACCCTCAGCAAGGATCCCAATAGTCTAGCCAACCTGGATCAGGTAATTGATGGACTTCATAATGTCTCTTTATTCATTTAGTCAACAAATCACTTAAAGGATTAAATTGTTACCCAAAGTCAGCTGGTTTGAGTACCATAAGAATCAATTTCTCAAGTGAACCAACCTCCAATACCAAGTTATAGAACGCATAGTTGAAGGAAACTAAAACAAAAATTACCAGAATTTCAGTATATGATCCTTTTATGGGAATGCATTCCCAGTTCCTCTCCCTGCACTTTTTCCCCCCCTTTTGCCTTGGTTGCTTTCATTATATGTTTGGTGCATTGGACAACACTTACTGTGCTTTTTTGTTTTTGCCGAATTTTTCCCTCCATGGTTCAGGATCTTCCCAATTATGCTCAGCATACTGTGCCCATCTTTTCTTTGCCTCAAGAATGGCTTTGGTGTGAGTCATGGTGTGGTAATGCTACAAAATCGAAGGCAAAAACCATTGATCTTTGCAACAATCCCATGACAAAAGAACCCAAACTTCAGGTAACTATATGCTTATTGAAATTTTCAGTCATCATAACTTACAACAGATCACTGCAGATTTCGTAGCTTTTCTCCTGTTTTCTCTAGATTACTTCAGCTCATCCTTACTTTTATTATCAGGGTGCTCGGAGAATAGTAGCTGAGTGGCCAGACCTTGATGCAGAGGCAAGAAGATTTACTGCAAAAATCGTAGGGGAGGATCAAGAACCTGCACAAGCCCCGGAGCAATCAAAGGATTCAACCAGTGAAGATTTGAGCAAGGACGACTCAGAATCCAAAGCTGAGCTGTAAACATGATAGACATTTTTTGTGCAAGTCAAGTTTTTGTAGCATCATTAGGAGTTCCTAGCGAAGGGCGTGGCAGAGGTATCTGTATTAGCCCATTTTCCACATACAAAGGTGAGGCAGTGAATGCGAAGATTGGATT
The DNA here is from genome assembly GCF_004799145.2 of Neltuma alba. Lineage (NCBI taxonomy): Eukaryota > Viridiplantae > Streptophyta > Magnoliopsida > Fabales > Fabaceae > Neltuma > Neltuma alba. The sequence continues at coordinate 201,887 of NW_021632000.1, read as the reverse complement.
CACAAAGACGATGCAGGTAAAATGTAAGCGGATGGGTTTAGCTGGAATTCTTAGTGCAAAATATACATGGCAGTTATAATTTAACCCTTTTTCCGTTATAAGTTATAATTTAACTTTGGCTTTGAGCATCTTATAATTTGCTGGGCACTCATCTCTGTACTGTGTGGAGTGCAAGCTTCCATTTTCAGATTAAGGGATATAGTGTTGAGCAGTGAAGTTCGTTTGAATCCTGAAGATGAGAGACTCTGAGCTATGAAGTCGTTTTGATTCTGAGGTTTCAAAAACTGAGTTTTAAGCAGTAAATTATGTGTAATGTAGATGATCTCTCTTAATAAGATTAACTAGATTTTAGATGGAGTATGGAACATTGTTCTTGCTGGTCCATTTTTATTTTCTTCTATTCCGGAGACTGCATGTTTGTTGTATATGCGTGTAAATGAGCTATAATGAATTCTGGGTCTGCTGCTGTGGTTATGGTGAAAGTATTTATAGTTTGTAAGAAAATATAACAAGAAACATCTCTCACTGAATAATGTTGGTTACATTGATTAAAATGGTATTATGCTCTATTAACAATTTTTTTTTTTTGTCAGGAAAACAATTAATTTGTTAGACGTGTCATTTACCAATAGGTTATCTCAGTATCGATTATGGATATTTGATTTCCAAACTTTACTCCCATATATTTAGGTGAAAGCTTTCAACCTCAGATTCAAATCTTGATTCCACAATTAGGGTTGTATTATCTGCAAAAAGTGTATACTTGGGAATATATTCTTGGATGTGAGTGTTAAGAAAAAAATCAAACAAACAAATGCTCAAAAGTGATTCTTGATGTAGAGTAATTTTATTAAAAAGTCTTTTGTCTTGTTTCCAGATGTTCTGATATTAATTGTCTCCATTCATATATGTTTTTTAATTAAATATCATATTCACGGGTGCCTTTTATTTCCAAGGTGTTTGCAACACTTCTCTATAAAATCAAAAGTAAAACAAAACCTGTGATTCAAAGTATACTTATAGATTAAAGTTTCTTGCAATGGCAATGAATTGAAACAAACATTTTTTTGTAAGTTATGTCTTTATTAATAAGAACATTTTTCATCAATAGCATCCAATTTCTTTCTCCTCAATGAGTCTATTGTGTATCTTACTAGTGTTGTTGACTCAACATTTGCCATCAAGCAACCATTTTAGTATAACTTAAGTTTAAATTTAAGAGATTAAATGAAATGGTTCAACAGAAGGGGAACTAATCTATTAAACCCTTACTAAATCAGTGCTTAACATAGTGTTACTTTCAATTTTTAACATAATAGCTAAATAACTAATTTGGAGATATTAAAAAAATTAGTTAAGTAATTTGTCGCAAATGTGTATTGATCTTCTTAAACTTTTTTTTTTAATCATGTGCATTGGATCTTTTGGTGGGAATCTTTTACAATTAACAGAAATATTTTGGGCAAAATAAAAAACAAAGTGTATTGGGATCATAATTTTAGAATCAAATTTAACCCTTCAATTCACTTTTATATTAAAGATTAGAGGTAGTATTTTTTTTTTTTTGGTCCACCGATACAGCACTCCCTCCATCCTTATTTACTTGTCTTCATTTAAAAAGAAAAGAAAAGCACGCAGACCTGGGAGATGGTAAATTTTATGTACACAAGACACCCCCCCAGTTTTATCCTCCACTTAATTAATGCCGCTTTATTTTAAATCTTAATCTTAACTATCTCTATGCATTGTCCTCCATCTAACAAGAGTATTATTGAAACAAGTAGCATGCATATCTTAAAATTTAGGATTTAGGGATGAAATGAAAAATTAAATCAAGAAAAATAAGTAGCAACATAGAAAGTATATTATGATCTCGGTAACCAAATTATTAACAGTATAATCATTAATATAAGAATCAAAGTGCATATGGATATTCATTTGATTCTTCTGTCAAAAAAATCAGAGACATTTTTGAGTTGTTTCATCTTAAAAACAGGACCTCACCACCATTTTGTGAGCGCCTGCCAATCTAACATTCCATTCAACACATCATTAACATCAATTGGAACAGTTCACCCATTAGTAAGATTATATTGTATTTCAAATTTTCAATTGAATTTTATAGAAAATGATAGTAAATGCACAGGAAGTATCAGTACCCTGCAGTACTTATATACACAGTATCAGTATTATGGTTTAGGTTCTTCTCATCAATAAAATTTTCAATGAAAGATTTTTTTCCCAATTTCCTAATTTGTACTCATTTAATTTTTCTTTTATTATTCTCAAATTACTATCTATAATGCAACATAATAAACGGTACTTTATAATTTTATCATAGAATTATGATTTATTTTACTTAAACAATTTAAGTTGGGGTGCATGTATATATAAATTTTAACATCCCTGCAATGTAATGGAGGGTTTGTTTTTCAACTTTCAAAGAATATTTCACTAAAAATATTTCATAAATTTGACACTTTTTGGGGCAAATGAATTTGTTACTTTAAAGAGATTCAAGGAATTTAAAGTTCACTGAGATTTAATTTATTGGAGATGATTTGTTGCTGTATGGAATAAATATGTGAATGAAGTTTAATCCGATAAAGCATAAAAATTCTTTTTTGGGCCTTCCAAACAGGCACCTAATCAATGGGTGTCCTTGCCAAAAACAACTTTAGGAGACAAAATCCATGAAATCACGTTAGTGGCTTTGTGCACTGTTGCTCACCACCCAAAAAAGCTTGAATTTTGGTTATGTGGAATTCCCAATATGAAATAATTGGTTTGAGTTTCTAAATTTTTATAGACCGCCAATAAAATAGAATAGAATTTAAGAGATTACCTCAATTCATAAAAGAAAAAATAATATATGTTTTGTTATTATTGTTATTATTTTTCAAGAAAATTTTGAGATAGTTTATATTTTTAACTTTGAAATTACAACAAAAAAACTTTCCTCCCATTCAAAACTATTAATTTAATTAAAATGATGTTTTTTCATAGAACTATATTGAAAATGGGAAACAATGTTTTGTCCCTTCAACCCCAAGAATTTTTTTATTTATAAAAACTAGATTTAGTATTACCCAAATATGAAAAATCTAAGGGATAGGAATAATGTTTTTTTTTCCTGTTATGATGAGGTGTGATTAAAGTTATTATAGGACAATTAATTTGATTTCATGTAAATATTTTCATGAATCAAATTATTGGTATTAAATGAGACAACAGATTTTACTATATTGATTTAGAAGAAAACTCATATACTCCTAATCACTGTTGTCAAACTCATGAGTGGATTCTCCAAGTTTAATGTTTTTACGTTTTCAGTTAACAAAATCGTGTTGATTCACTTTTAAACTCGTGATAACTATAAACTCGATTAAACTTGAAAGTTCATTTACCGAATTTACCGTTTTCACATTGTAAGCTTACAAAATTGTGTTAACTTGCTCTTAAACTCGTGCTAAATTTTTGGATTTGATTATGTTTAGTGACTTTATATATGAATTTTAAAGAAATTTCTTAGTTGAATGTGATAAATTATGAACACTAATGGATATATTTTTAATTATTTAAATTTAAAATATATTTAAATGAAATTGTTCTCATTTTTTATATATTAATTATTTGATTATATACTTTTAATACCAGTTTATTCACGATTTGAGTTTACGATCCAAGTTTATATCATTCTTACGAGTTTGTTTAAACTCGTAAGTTTGACAACCTTGCTCTTAATTATATGTAAATGAAAAAAATGTGAAAAGGTATTATAAGCAAGAGATATTTGCTAGGAATGTAATGGATAAAGCAATAAACTTTAAATTTTTGTTGGCAAAAAAAATCTATTGTGGCATTGCAAGATCCCAAGAAAATTTAATAGTTAAACGATGAAGGTAAAAATTACAAAGTTTAATAAATGAAAGCTAGCATTGCAAGATCCCAAGATTTGTGGAGTGAGCTTTTGGGTGGCTTCCATCCTAACAAAGGGCTTGTAAATAGAATATTAAATTTTAAATATTTTCAAATATAGAAAGTTTAAATTAAATTAAATATTTTGTACTCTAATCACTTCAAAAAAAAGATTAAAAATTAAAGTTTTGATAGGGAAGAAAAACGAGTTATCCCAATTAGCTTTGATACAGTTAAAATTTAATTTAGTGATACAGAATATTAACAAGTGTATAAAAATATATTCCTTCCTATCCAAGTAAAACCTATTTTATAGTATAAATTATACTATAAAATGAGTTTTATATTTAGAACAAAGTAATTTTAAAATGTGACATTTTTATTATAAAGTATATTCAAGTTTCATTCTCTTTGATTTTGGTCCCAGTGGGCAGCTAAGTTCAAAGAAAGTGGAGAATTTTTATAATTGCAGCCTCATTCGGTTCTGTGTGCCAAGAATCATGGGATGGGACCAATACTTTGTATTTGTAGCTATAAACTTTCTCATTTCATTCAATTTAAAAATACTAATAAAAAATTGAAAAAAGCAATATAACTTTATTTTGAATAGTTAGCATCTTCGATTTGATTGATCATCAAAAGGAATATTCTCGATCTCGACAAAATTTATTGCCAAAGATAGGAATATTCTCAATCTAGATAAAATTTATTGCCAAAGGTACCTAAGAATAGTAAGGATAAAAATGAACAAAACTATGCTCACTTTTAACTAAAACTAAATAGGTCTTAACCTAAAACAAGAATAGTCCAAACCTAAGTCTAAGCAAATATATAGACTTTTTTTAAGGCTTAAATTTGAGCTTTTAAAAAACCTGACATAGCTAGGAGTCTTTTCAAAGACTTACTTAAAATATAAACATTTTGAATCAACAAAAATATAGGTATTTTAATAGGTTTAAAAACATATGCCTCTAAAATTATATAACCTTCAGGCATATTTAAAAGTTTGGTGATAATGGTTGTCCCATCAAATAATAATAAGAAAAATTATGCTATGTTATAAAATCAACCAAATAATGTGGCATGTAATACTGAAATTGATCTCTTACTTTTCCTACATAAATCAGGGCAAATCATCCTGCTGAAATTATAATATTTTATTTGGATGTTATTAAAATAAACACATAATAATGATTATGCTTTAGTGAATGACGCAAATCAAGAGAGATGGAGTGGACTATTGTTGCCATCTTGAGCAATCAAAGAAAAGAGAGGGAGAGATAAACAATTAATGAATAAAAGGGTTGAACTTGTGTGTGAATAATATAACGTAAAACTTAGGGTTAAAACTAAATTAGTACTACCTCCGGTCCTTATTATAAGACCCCATTTGACTTTTTATTTGATTCTAATTATAAGACCCCAATCCATTTTGTCTCTCATATTTATGCATTTTTTTCCAAGATAATCCTTCTAATAATGATAGTTCTAGCCAATATACTTAATTAGCAAGGATATTTTAAGAATGACAACACTTATTTATTACAAATAACTAACTTAACTTACTTCCTTAATCTCCTCAAATAAGTCAACTGGGTCTTATAATTAGGACCGGAGGTAGTAATTTACAAATAATTTAGAAAATTGATTGAGTTTAAAAAAATAAGTCAGGCCTATAAGCTTATAGGCTAGGTCTTATTTTATGGGGGAAAAAAAAAGTTTAGCCTATTTGTCTAAATAGTCTTAATAATAGGCCTGAGTTTGAGTTTGACCTAACTAAATAGGTTAGTTTAAACTCAAAATAAATGAGGTGATAAGTCTTTGTTAAGAGCTTAACCTACTTTCACACCCACCTAAAAATTACTCCTCTAATTCTATTTATAAAACAGAGAGAGAAGATATTTTTTTATCTTATTTATAAGGCACTAAGAGAAATATTTTCTATAGATGTACAATTTTACCCCTCATTTATTATTATGTTAACTTTGTTTACATGAGCTATAATGTATATTAAATAGGGATAAAGTTGAAGAGTTATTGAACTTTAAATTAGAGTTAATGAAATTTAAAGTTTTTCTTGTTCTGTGTGAAACATGCTAGAAGTAACTTATAAATAGGATCAGACGAGTAATCATTAAATTCACTCTTCAACTGTGTGCAATATAAGTTTAGTTTCATGCATAAATATTTTTTGATTTGCGTATAATCAAAGATAAATTAGTCACATCTGAAGTGAGCATGGGTTTCACCTAGATTCTTTAAAAATAATTTTAGGTACTTTGGGTAATATATTTTACGTTGAGAGATTTTTCAGCAATATTTGCTATTATTTATAACTTGTGAAGAATATTCATGCATTTTATTTTGAATAATTTATTATTTTTATTAAATATGTGTGTGTGACTCATACATTTATGTATTGATATTTTTATTTTTTCCAAAATTGGATTCATTTCCTGCCTCTCTCTCACACACATTCCCACATTCATATTACTTGACCAGGATCCTCACTGTAAACAATTTAAGTTCAGTCCATCATGGGGACATTGACTAGAAAAGAAAATAAGGGCCTTCTTCGTCGTTGTGGCCTACTTACTGGTAATTTATTATTCGTTGACCCATCTTTCATATTCTCAGATGTTAGCCTTACTTTCCTGCGCAAGTTGATTGGCAGATAGAACTCGGGAAAAAGAGAAGTACATAAAATAGTAGAAAACTTTGAAAGACTGAAACAACTATGTTTTTCATTATTGAAATGTGAAAAAGTCGAAAATGACACTCTTTTTTGTCCAATAAAAGAAGAAAAAGACCCTCTGAAATGTCAAATTGCTCCTGTTTTTTCAATCCTTTTTCCTTCGTTGTTCTCTTCCGTTTATCGTTTTGTGTTCATACTCCACCGATGTTAACATTGCTTGATGCCATTCTGGTGGTATTGTCAAGTGCAGGAAACCGGAGTTCTATGCATTGATGGACGGCTTCTCTGATATTAGGGAAGTCCAGACACACTTCAGATATTCGACAAAAGTACTCTGTAACCATTTTTAAGGAGTAATGTTAAATCTCTTTGCTCATTGTATTTATTCCCGCAAAAATCATATCCTATCTGGAAAAGATTAAGAAAAATGGAAACTCACCTCAATAATTCATTCAACACGATTGGTCAATTATGATTAGACAATAATTAATATGTTGTACTGTTAGGCACGTATTGAACATGATATGATTCTGTTTTAGTAAATACTCCCTCCGTTCCTTATTATAAGAGACATTTGATGTTTATGGCATGTTCCTATATATAAGAGACACTTACAAGTTGTCTCTACTTTTTTGTGTTGATTTACTATTTTATCCATATTTATTATCTCCAACTCACACTCTCTCTCCCTCCCACTTCTTTTTTTTTTGAATAATTTAATTGTTCTCTCTCATACTCTCTCTCCTTATTAATGATGGCATTTTTGGAAAAAAATTATACTTTTTACACATTAATTGTTCTTAACTAATTTTAACTGTTTTTTTGATCAACGTATTTTGGTTATTTGTCTCTTATAATAAGGAACGGAGGGAGTAATAATTATGGTAATGATTCATTGTGATCATACTATTATGGCAAGTTTTTCAACGATATTTCTAACTTATGTTCTTGTGTAATAAATGCGAATCTTATGGTTCCAATTCTTGGCAAAGTGGGACTTGGCACGGATATGTTGATGCGACACAGCATTGAGAGCCCTGCCTTGAAGAAGGTACTGCGATCCGTTCCTCTCTATTGTTCATGCCAATCAAATGGTTGTCTCTATTCTATGGAATGCAGAATGAAGAAAACGACTTATGAACTAATTGTATTTATTGATTATCAATGCTATATCCTGTATTTAAGATGAGAGTATTTATTGGCAACACGTCTGGTGTTAACGGGGGCAGATCAGATTTTGTAGAAGGAACATTTACGTACCCAAGGTTGTTAAACTCGGGAATTTAAATAAACTCGTGAGAATGATATAAACTCGGATTGCGAACTTATAAGAGTTTACTTTTATTAATAAATTGGTATTAAAAGTATATAATCAAATAATTAATATATAAAAAATGATAACAATTTAATTTAAATATATTTTAAACTTAAATAATTGAAATTATATCCATCAATGTTCATAATTTATCACATTCAACAAAGATATTTTTATAAAATTCATATATAAAGTTATTAAACATAATCAAATCCAAAATTTTAGCACAAGTTAAAGAGTGAGTGGACACGATTTTATAAGTTTAAAACGTAAAAACGGTAAATCCAGTAAATGAACTCGCAAGTTTAACCGAGTTTACAGTTATCACAAGTTTAGGAGTGAATCGACACGATTTTATTAGCTGAAAACGTAAAAACGTTAAACTCGGAGAGTCAACTCGCGAGTTTGACAACAGTGTACGTGTCTATATACTCCCTCGTCTCTTATTTTAAGATCCTTTTGTAGCAGATGCAATTTTTTTCCAAATATACCCCTATATATAAATAGGTAAATGTGAGAAAGTAATAGTGAAATAAATGAAGAAAGAGAATGTATTAAATATATTAAATTATGGGTAAAATAGGTAATAATATATTAAATGCTCAGACAAACTCAAAGAAAATCTTATAAAAAGGGACAAACTCATTCAAAAAATTGGATCTTATAATAAGGGATGGAGGAAGTATATATACACATATGTGTGTGTGTGTGTAACACCAATTTCATCAATATAACATTCTATATTCATTAATCCACAGGCTATCTTTAATCTTGCTTAGTTAGGTGGAATTATGCCCAGACCAAATTGTTGGCCGTTATAGCCAAACATAACCAGCATCTTCAAATTGGTAACTGTATGTTTGACCACTCAAAAAAAAAAAAAAGAACGATATACTTTATCAAGTGGCCAATGTTCTGTTCCGTTCCTTGTTCTTTTAACCTAAGCCCATACAAAAATATGCTGAAAATTACATAAATAAACGCATAAGAAGTCATTTATTACATACCAACTGGAGCTTTTGTAGGTCTATGCACCTGTTTTGGTTCAATACCAATCGAAACTTTATGCCCGTCTTTATTATTTTTTCCCCTGGTGGAACACTGATACTGCTGCACAATAATGAAGAGATATATTCTCCTATTACATTGGAATATTGTGCGAAGTAAAAACCAAAATATAGTTGCACCAATAGTGTAATACTCTCTGCACAATAATGCCTACCTAGTAGTGGAAGCTCAAGTTAGGAGCCAATCGATCACCTTTTTAACCACTATTTTGTTGATCATGCTTGATTCTTGGTGCTTTGTCTTTTCTATTTCATGTTTATACTAAGTGGGTGCTTTGGCTAAATTTATAAGTTTGAGCTGCTTCAATCAGGTTGGCTTGGGATTGATTTCTGTTGATAAACAAGACAATATTTGGGATTACATATTTTCCATATAAACCTTTCATTAATTAAGAGATAAAAAGTAGGAATGGGCAGTGAGATATGTAACATCACAAGAGATATTGGAATTATATGAGAGAGAAAGAAAAAGGAGGAGTAATGGGCATAAAACATAAGGATGTCTCAACCACAGACGAAACCAAGTGTCGAACATACCCCACCATTTCTACTTCAAATTGATCTTATCTCCTTCACTTGATTAACTTGTTGGGCAGCCAGTTTGCTCTATCCCCACCACATTTTTCAGGCTTCATACTTCTCTATCGTACGAAATCATCAGAGGACCACCAACATCTTTTATTGCTCTTCTTGCCATTCAACCTTTTTCCTCCTTCAATCAAAACCTGGTATTTCTGATACCTATTCTAAACCCCGCTCTCTCTCTCTGTGTGCTTCTGACATCCCTTCCGATATAGCTGCACATTTTGATTCAAAAATCTATCTAGAATGGAGACGAATTTCAGTTCTTATTATAATCTTCACTGGCTCTCTAGCTTGAAGAAAAGTGATAGGAAACACCATAATGGTCATTCAGAGAAGCCTGATCATGTTGAAGAAGATAATATGTCTCCATCTTTCCATCTACGGAATATTTCAAAACTCATCCTGCCACCACTTGGTGCTTCTAGTTACAACCAGAACCCAGTACAAACAAAAGGGTGGATCATATCTCCAATGGATTCAAGATACAGGTAGGACCTATCCATCTATTAGGAAGAATAAGTTTTAGTTTAGCAATTAGTTTTTTGTTATTTTACTTGGGTTGTTCTTGGACTTCGCTAGCCTAAAATTCTGCCAAAAATAAAATAAAATAAAATAAACTAAGTCCAAAGGTTGCTTCTTTAGTTTGGAAGACACCATCCAGATATGCATATTTAATTTCCAACAACTGTGGAGCTCCGTTATATTCAAAACTGACATAGCTTTTCTATTTTATAATATATATATATATTTATATATGATGAATCCAGATGAACAGCTTGGTACTCGATTGTAGTGCGCCCACAATCTTTAATTTTAATAGCCAGCCGACTTACAACAGTTTGAGACAAAAGTGAATTTGTTCATCTCCTGGAATTTATCCCTTTTTAAATTATTGATCCCTTTTAACACTGGAGATATCTGACCACGATGCTTGCAAGCATGATAAAAGGAAAGAATAAAGTATAATTAAAGTGAAAACAAATCAGATCAATCATCATATACGTACATATACGTGTATATCATATTCTTGATGGACTGTGTGTAGGTATTGGCAGAGTTTGATGGTGCTTCTGGTGGCTTATTCAGCATGGGTTTATCCCTTTGAAGTTGCTTTCCTGCACAGTTCTCCAAATAGGGAAATGTTCTTAGTGGACAATGTTGTTGATCTTTTCTTCGCTGTCGACATTGTTATCACATTCTTCGTAGCTTTCATTGATCGAAGAACTCAACTATTGGTCAGAGACTCAAAAAGATTGCTGCGAGGTATGTTAATCAAACAGTATTCCCTTAATAATATCCATGTCTCTATGAGTTAACAATTGTATTAGAAGCGATGGGTAGAGAGAGTTATATTTCAAAACATGTACTCCTTTAGTCCTGAATTTTTTTTTTTTTTTGCCAACAACCTTTAGTCCTGAATAGGATGGAGAGAATCCTTTTTTTTTTTTTGTGTGTGTGCTTAATATAAGTCAAATGAAAGGATAAATTTTACCCGAATTTATTATTTATTTTCTTGGAAAGTATATATATTAAATAAAATAAATTTAAAAATTTATTAAATTTTAAAATAGTGTTAATGAGGTTTAAGGTTTTTTTTTTTTTGGTTTTGATGAAAAATGTTAAAAGTAATTTATAAATAAGATTACATCATAATATAATATAGTTTAAACTTTTAGCAATGCTATGAGATAACTTGGATCCGTATTTGGTGCTCATTACCTGATGAGCAATTTGGACTGTCTAGATCTAATCTGGATGGTCCAGATTTAATGTTTTTAAATAATTATTTTAAAATAAAAAAAATTATATTTTTAAAAATAATAGTTAAGAGATTATTTTATTTTTTATCATATACCTATTAAAATAATTATTTTTAAAAAATAAAAATAAAATATGGACCGTCCTGATCGGATCTGGACGGTCTAGATCCGATAAGCATTGAGTGCTCATCAAAACTGATGAGCACCCAATTCGAATCCGAGATAGCTTAATCATTGTTTTCTAATATTATTATCTAATATCAGTTTTATTTCTCTGGTTTAATTGTTGTACCTAAAATGGGTGGGTAGAGAATGTGAGTAGGTTGCAAATAAATGAGACGATAAAAAGTTCAAGCACCCCCATCATTTTATGAGTAAATAATGATGACTTCATAACTCATTTTAGATTTCGTAGGATGTTAGGTTACAATAATTTTATGAGTAAATAATGATAATTTGTTATGAGGATCATTATTATTACTTGGTTTCTCTTTAAAATCAGAAACAATTTCCAAAATCAAAAACAAAAGGAAAAAAAAAAGCATTCAGCAATCTAGAAAGGTCTCCTTATGAAGGAATTACATTATGAGGTCAACAATTTCTCATAAAATAGAAATAAGTTGACTGGGATAAAAGATCTTCTTAAATAAAATATAAAATATTTTTAAATAAAATATCTGATAGATTTTGCATAGTGGCATGTGATAAGCATCTTCATCTAAAGTATATCAATTTTTTTGACATGAATGAAATTAGTACTAATAGTTAATTTTTTTGATTAGATTGATTCTCGTTTTCTTTTGTTGCAATTAAATTAAAAAATTATAGTACAACAACAAAAGTGTTTATGTGTAGAATTTATATTTGTTCTTTATTCTAATTTTTTTAATTTTGTGGATAAATTATATATTTATAAGCATATTTACGTTAACATCCAATATTATCTATTAATACAAATTTTAATATTGTCAATTTTAATTTCTTTTTTCTAAAAAAAAGAAAAGAACTCTCAGTTCTAATTTCTAATTTGAGATAAATGAGATGGCAACAAAAAATTGAGATAAATGATAAAAGACATTAAAAAGGTTATTCATGTTTTTTTTACGGAAATTGTTGGGGAATTGATATGTAAAGGGATGCCCTTTTGGGTACATTTTGGACCAACCCAAAGTAGTGTCCATACCCTAATGTCGGAAACTGGTTTTTTCAGAAAATTATTTTAAAGTCCCGTACAAAGAATATAAATACAAAAAAAAAAGTCCCAATAAATGCCCAAATAGCTCTCAAGTCTCAAATTCTCTTATTTGTAGATTTTTTTTTTTTGAGTATGAAAACATATTTACCTTCTTTTTTTTTTCCAGCAATGAAAACATATTTACATATAAAGGATTTGGCAATTGAGAGCTATTTTTGCATTTCGTTAGGCTTTTTAGTATTCAGAATTCTTGTGTGGGACTTTAAAATTATTTTTTGGACAGAGTGTGGGGAAACAAATAGGTAACGTGACGAAAGCAAATATGGGTCCAGCCCATTTCCAAATGATGGGCCTAAGAACAAAGTAGCATAGCTCCATATGGATTGTAAGGGAAAAATCAATTTTCTGGATCACAAAGTCCTAAAAACTATTTTAAAAACAAAAAGACAATGAATAAATATTAAAATCTTATCTAGTTTTATGTAATATAGTATAAATTTCAATTAACTAAGTAGTGTTAGATTAAGAGATTATCAATTTTGCCAACAACTTGAGTTGGCATATGCCTGCATAGTTTTTTGAGTTCAAATCCTGTTGATAGCTTTAGACTAGGAAGCACGTCCTCATGACTCATAATTAAAAAAGGCTTCAATGCATTTCTAATTTTTCAGGAGTTTTATTTTGATCTCCTAAAAGGAAGATAATAAATTCTTAATTAAAATAACTAAATTTTACACCTTGATCTCATAGTAAATTTTTTAAAACAAAATTTTTTTTTCTTGCATGCAGGTTTAAATGTAAAGTGTAATTGAATGATGGCTATATAACTAGATCTTCTCATAAATTTAATGTTAAGTCTTTCTGAGTCAATATATAATATCAATCTTAAGAGCTAAGAGCATAATTCCTTTCCAAAACTTGATTAAGAAAACTCTTCTTCTCAAGCCTTAATCTTTTTACACTTAAACTTGAATTTCAATTTTCAAGTCAACGTATTTTAAAATAAATTTAAGCTTCTTTTTTTTTTTTTTAATAAGGGTCAAATGAAACACACATTATGTCAACACAAAAACACACTCACACACCCAGCAGCTCAGGTTTAATCATGTGACCTCCTTCCCAAAGAGGGGGTTGGTGCCACTAAAACCAAGGACAATTTTGTTATCTTAAGAAAAATGAAAGGACAATTTTGTATGAATTTGAACTAAGAGGATCAAACTTAAATTGTTCATGACATCAGATAGATCAAAACTGTATTCAAGCTAAAAATGATTAAAAAAAAATCTGAGGAGGAAAAATTCAACATGAACTTCGGTGAAATCAACACGAGATTGATGTCATGAGTGACTTTGTTTGTTATGTTGGGTTAGGTACTTATCAACTTGGTTCGTGATGGATGTGGCATCAACTATTCCATATGAGGCAATAAGTCACGTAATCACAGGCAAACACAAGGTAGGTCTTGTTTGCTACCTTCTGGGCATGCTTAGATTTTGGCGACTCAGAAGAATGAAGCAATTTTTTACCAGGTTCCCCATCTTTCTTCGACCTTTGATATAAATATAAATGAGATTTTGTTATTACCAGACCTTTTGAACTGATCAAAGGATCCCTTTCTTTTGACAGGTTAGAGAAAAACATTAGATTCAGCTACTTCTGGATCAGATGTGCAAGGCTTCTCTTGGTATGTCATCTTTTCATTTCAATCCATTTCTGAAATTTTTAAACATGACTGCATTGTCAATGATGGACACAGGTGAACAGCTTTAAAATAATGTGACATGAGTATGGTTACATGAGTACCTAATTGGAATGGGTAAACTTAGCTTAAAAACTGGTTGTTGAGGTGGGAAAACTATACTATTTTAAATTTTAATTCTCCGTGATTGACCCAACCAATAGCTGCACTTCGCTCAGCCTTCAGCCTGTCAAAACCTTTCATGAGTAGGCCTCTCCAAAACCGTCAACCACCTAACTTTGATACTGATTGATAGGTTGAAAGAACAATCTACTTAAATAGAATGTGGGACTTAGTTTCTCATACTATTAAGTAATCATCACATTCTTTTATATCTTTTCAAACACACCAAGCGTATGTCTCTGTAGCTAAATCAGGTTCCTTCAAAGACCTCATCCATCAAGAGAAAAACACATAAAATGAGCTAATTTCCATTCTAATTAAAAACAGTTGATCAATTAATAGTGCTAGCAACATATCTTTGGTACTAGAGTTATGAATGACTTTTAAAATTAAATTTTCCAACACATTCAGACAGTTTAACATCCCTGTAATACACACGTACATCATATAGTTGGTTTACTTTTGATTGAAAATGTGAGAATATGAAGACAAAATTGTAAAATTTGTGTAGGTAACATTATTTTCGGTTCATTGTGCTGGGTGCCTCTACTATCTCCTAGCTGATCGGTATCCTCGCCAAGGAAAGACATGGATTGGGGCAGTGATCCCAAATTTCAGAGAGACAAGCCTTTGGATCAGATACATTTCAGCCATGTACTGGTCCATCACCACCATGACCACTGTTGGTTATGGTGACCTCCATGCTGTCAACACTGTTGAAATGATATTCATTATTTTTTACATGCTCTTCAATCTTGGCCTCACTGCTTACTTGATTGGTAATATGACAAATCTTGTTGTTGAAGGAACTCGCCGTACTATGGAGTTTGTAAGTATTCATACACATATTTTTTTAAGAAAAATACGTAAGCGTGACGCATATTGGGTATAAAAAGCTCGATATTTCTTGTGGATGCAGAGAAATAGCATTGAAGCTGCATCAAGTTTTGTGGGGCGAAATCGATTGCCTGCTAGGTTGAAAGAGCAGATTCTGGCCTACATGTGTTTGAGATTTAAGGCAGAGAGCTTAAATCAATATCAGCTTATTGAACAACTACCAAAGTCCATTTGCACAAGCATCTGCCAGCATTTGTTTTTGCCAACGGTGGAGAAAGTCTATCTGTTCAAGGATGTCTCTAGGGAAATTCTCTTGTCTATGGTATGAACTGCACTTAGTCTTAATGGGTTAGATCAATTGGTGGGAGGGCGTGAAATCTCTTCATATTAACATTGTTTGATTCCTTTTGGGCTATTCCATTGAGGGGGGGGGGGGATTTAGATACACCCTCCGGTCCCTAATATATAAGCTCCTTAAAGAGTTATGTTTAATCCTAAATATAAAACCTCAATCCCCTTTATTTTCATATTTATCATTTTTTTTCCAAAATTAATTTACCTAACGCATAAATTGATATATAATATAATGTTACACAATGGTATATGAGGAAGATCATGTTACATTTGCTACAAAAAACAAACTTATCTAACTTTCTTAATTATCTAATTATTTAAGTAGCCCTTGTATTAAAAACCAAAAGTAGTATGTTAGAAGTATATTCAGTCATAATTTTTTTCTTAGTCGTGAAATAGTGTTGACCAAGTACGAAATCAAATTACTTTACTGTATGTGAATAACAGTGCATATCATTAGTATTACTCAAGTTTGAAAGTGAGCTCACTTTAAAGATCTAAAGACTGTCTCGGAAAGTGATTTAGCTTCAATCTACAATTTGGTCGTAACAATTCTTTGGATACAAATCAATGATTTCACAAGCAGACTAATGGGTCAATTAATGTGCAGGTTGCGAAAATGAAGGCAGAGTATCTACCACCTAGAGAGGATGTTATTATGCAAAATGAAGCACCAGATGATGTTTACATCATAGTGTCAGGAGAAGTAGAGATCATTGATTGTGTAATGGAGAAAGAGAGAACTTTAGGGACTTTGCTAACAGGGGACATGTTTGGAGAAGTTGGTGCACTTTGTTGCAAACCTCAATACTTTACCTATAGAACCAAAACTCTCACACAGGTTTTGAGGCTCAAAACCAATGCTCTAATTGAAGCAATGCAAATTAAAAAGGAAGACAATCTACAAATACTCAAAAATTTCCTTCAGGTAGAACTTTGACTTTGGCTTATATCGTAGCGATCATGCTTAGGGTTTTAATTCAAATGTCTCAATTGTTCATGTGATGCAAATGCAGCATTTCAAGCAACTAAAAGATATAAGTATTAGAGATTTAATGGTGGAGAGTGGAGAAGAAGAGGATCCAAACATGGCTGTGAACTTATTAACTGTGGCCAGCACAGGCAATGCAGCTTTTCTTGAAGAGCTTCTCAAGGCAGGTTTGGATCCTGACATTGGGGACTCAAAAGGGAAAACCCCCTTGGTAAGTTCATTTATGATATCCGTGCCTTCATTTCTTGCTTTTTATATGTATGGGGGGAGAGGGGGGGAGAGGGGGGTGAAAGGATACAAATCAAAGTTGAAAACTAGTCATCGCCTTGTTTGCTCCAATCATTTTGGGACATCGCAAATCCTTAGCCTAACTGCATGAACCTAGATAGTTACGGTTTGATTTATTCATTCACAATAACTGTGGTGATCATTACCATTTTGAAATTAGAAAGAAATTGAAAGAAAATACGTAACCAAATTAACAATTTTCTTTGACACAGCACATAGCTGCATCAAATGGGCATGAAGAGTGTGTAAAAGTCTTGCTTAGGCACGCATGCAACATACACATAAGAGGTATAGTATTCCAAATCCCCCTCTCAGTTCCCTCTGCAATTAGCTTTTGACACTATTTGGGAAGTAAAAAGTTTTGTTGCGTTAGCACTTGAAATCATATTTTTAAGATGATGTTTAAAATAACAAATATACCAAAAAAATTCATAATTCATGTGCTACATATCTTTTTAAGCAATATAACAATATTAATTTTATATACACTTTTTCTGAGCAAACCTTAACAAGTCTTGTTAGTTTCACATTTATTGGTTGATTCAATTTCTAATTATTGGCAGACTTCAATGGTAACACTGCCTTATGGGATGCCATAGCATCAAAACATCACTCCATATTCAGAATCCTCTACCAACTTGCTTGCCTCTCTGATCCACAAACAGGAGGTGATCTCCTGTGTACAGCAGCAGAAAGAAATGATCTAACAGTAATGAGTGAGCTTTTGAAACAAGGATTGAACATAGACTCGAAAGATCGCCATGGTATGACAGCAACCCAAGTAGCCATTGCAGAGAATCATGTGGAAATGGTTCAGCTGCTTGTCATGAATGGAGCAGATGTTTCTGACATAAGAACTCATAATGTTTCTGCTTCTGCTTTGAATGAAATGCTGCGAAAGCGTGAGACCGGGCATCGGATCACAGTACATGAGGCCACACCTAGTGAGCATGTAGTAAGGGGAGATGAAAGTGAGCAGGATGAGGAGGAGCAGAGTTGGGGAAGATCTAGCAAACCTAGCTTCCCAAGAGTGAGTATATATAGAGGCCACCCTGTAAACAGAAGAAACAAAAATTGCAAGGAAGCTGGGAGGCTCATAAGGTTTCCTGATTCACTTGAGGAGCTCAAGAGAATTGCAGGTAATTAACCTTCAAGTTTCTCACTTGCAGAAAATGTCTTTTTTTTTTTTATATTGCTTTCTAATAGTATTTGTTAGGAATTGGGAAAGATCTAGTAGAAGGGACTTAGTTCTCACGTGACAAACCAAGATTCAAACATCCCCCAAAAAAAAGAGAACATCTATGCATAAGCAGAAATAAGAAAGGAAAAAGATAAAGAAAGATAGAAAGAAATCCATTTGATCTACTATCTACTAATATGTAAATTCTATAGGAAGCCAAATTATATGAATTAGCTTCTAAATGGTGTCTTGTAAGTTGCGTGAGCTGGTTGGTTGTGTTTAATGATTAAAGTGATTAAGTGATTTAAATTTGGAGTCTTCGAAATTAAGTTTAAATTACTATATCAATATATAAGTCATGAACAGTGTTGTTCACTATAAATTGTTCAATCAAGAAATTAACTTGTGGATATTATCATCTTCAACAGGTGAGAAGTTTGGGTTTGAAGCAAAAGACGCAATGGTGACAAATGAAGAAGGAGCAGAAATAGACTCTGTTGAAGTGATTAGAGACAATGATAAACTTTTCATTGTTGGATAGCAAAAATTTAGAAAAATAAAAAATAATGTAAAATGTGAACTGCTAGGGGCTTCTCATCCTTCTCTTTCAAACATTAATGAGATATCTCTCATTTTGAAAAAAAGAATAACAATAATAATAATTGTAAATAGTCTCTTATAATAGTCTTATGGATTTTCTTTTTCTGTTTTGATCTTTTCTTGCCATCCACATGGATCTCTTGTTGTCTTTCATTTTGAAAAATGGGGAAATAAAAAAGTGTAAACAGTCTTCCATAATAGAATTATGGGTATTCTTTTTCTGTTTTGATCTTTTCTTGCCTTCCTCTTGGGGACATAAGAAGTTGGTTGGCTTTAAATGATTTTTCAGTAGGATTTGTTGTTCATAATTTTGTTTAAAATTTGATTTAGGGCAAAAAAATTAAAGAAAAGAAAAACTTACGGTCTGTCTGGTGAATTCTTTAACGTTTAAAGAGTTACAGTTGTTTTGGGGGGGGGGGGGGGAAAGGTTACAGTCAGGCAGTAGGTGCCATCAAAATATTGCTATTTAAAATATAAAAAAAAGTAAAAACAATGTTTGGCAAAAATATTTAAAGTCCGCTTTTAGAAGCAAAGTTGATTGACACTTTTGTTATAATGGGTGTCAACATTTGTGGTTGTGTAAAATAACCGTTATATATGCCAGAAACCTTTTTCTATTAATTCCGGTCAAAAAAAAAACCTTTTTCTATTAAAATAAATGGCAAAAAATAATTATACTAAAAGCACATGTACTATGGCATTTGCTGAGTGAAAGTGACTGAGAGTTGACAACTTGACATAATTATAACAATAATAAGCTTACAATAAAATTGAGAATTTTGTATAAAATTGTGAGTTCAAATTATTTATGGAAAAAAAAAAGGCAATAAGCATATGACTTATAACTATACCAAATATGTAATTAAAAAGGAATTTAATCCCCAAAAAACAAAAAGAAAGAAAGAAAATGGATAAACGTGTAAAAATTTAAAAGAAATCATATTGTTAATAACTCGTGAATAATAAAATTGTTTATATTTTTATATTATTGATTATTTATAGATACATAAACTACAAATTGGATAATAAGTCACTAAATTTCATTGTAATTTTTTCAATTTGAATTTTACTAGAGAAATGAATTATAATAGCGTGTTAGAAGATTAATCTAACACTATCAACAAGTTAATTAATTTATTAATATCTAATTTATATCAAATCATAAAGATTTGCTAGAATTCAATTAATTTATGGAGATGATGCTTAATATAAGACATCTTGCAGAAGGATTCTATAGTTCTATAACCCACTTTGCAAAGAGTCAATAGCATCAAATTGTTGTTTAAAACCAAAAACCTTATTGTATTGTAGAGAGAGATTATATATGAAAAAATTTAAAGATGATTGTTGGCAAAAACAATTAAAGATTACTAGGATAGATGGAAAAATCTCGTAAAAAGAAGTTTGAAATTACTAAATCTTAAATAAAAAATTCTAACAAAAATATGTTGTTATTTGAAAATCTAGTATTATCAAAGCCTATAAAAGTATTGTTACGATGTCATAAAATTTAATTTAAAATTTAGTAATTTTAAGTTTTCTCTTTTTAGGATCCTCCCAAGATAAATTGGCTTTAATTGGAGGGTATTCTTAAAATGTAGTCATAATTTTTACTATTTTAATGATATAAACCATTTTTAATTGCTTCTTTTAATCTTATGAAGTAATTAGAACTTAAAATTGTCTTATACTATCTTATTCATATTCATAAATCACTTTTAACACATTTCATCAAAATTTTAAAAAAAAATTTAAATCTTATTAGTTACACTTTAAAATTTAATGATTTTTCAATATTACTTCTATTTAATATAAATATTTTTTTAAAAAAATAATCTACATAATAACAAATGAAAAGTAAAATGGTGCATTTAGACTAAAAATTGAATGATATATAAGAAAAAATTCTAATAAAAATGTATTATTATTTGTCAATCTAGTGTTATCAAAACATATAAAAGTGCTAGTATGGTGTTACCAGATTTGATATGAAATTTAGTATTTTCTTTTTTTTACGAGTCTCCCAAGACAGATTGATTTTAATCGGAGGGTATTCTTAAAATGTAGTCATAATTTTTACATTTTAATGATATAAACCATTTTTAATTGCTTTTCTTAATCTTATGAAATAACTAGAATTTAGAATTGTCTTATACTCCTTTGGTCCTATTTATAGGACAGAGAGAGAAGACATTTTTTGGTCCTATTTATAGGGCACTGAGAGGAATTTTTTATATGAATGTACAATTTTACCCCTCATTTATTATTGAGTTGACTTTGTTTGTATCAAATATAATGTATATTAAATAGGGATAAAGTTGAAAAGTTATTAAATTTTAAATGATAGTTAATAAAGTTTAAAGTTTTTCTTAGTCACACATACTGGAACTGTCTTATAAATAGAACCAGAAGAGTACTATCTTATTCCTATTTAAAAATCATTTCTAACATGTTTCATCAAACATTAAAAAAAAAGCTTTAAATCTTATTAGTTACACTTTCAAATTTGGCGACTTTTCAATATTACTTCTATTTAATATAAACATTATTTTAAAAAAATAATATACATAATAATAAATAAAAAGTACAATGGCACATTTAGACTAAAAATGGAATGATACTCCTCTGGTTCTATTTATAAGGTACTCCCTCCGTTCCTTATTATAAGAGACAAATAACCGAATTACGTTGATAAAAAAAACAGTTAAAATTAGTTAAGAACAATCAATGTGTGAAAAATATAATTTTTTTTCCAAAAATACCCTTATTAATAAGGAGAGAGAGCATGAGAGAGAACAATTAAATTATTGAAAGAAAGAGAAGTGGGAGGGAGAGAGAGTGTGAGTTCGAGACAATAAATATGGGTAAAATAGTAAATCAACACAAAAAAGTAGAGACAACTTTTAAGTGTCTCTTATATATAGGAACATGCCATAAGAATCAAATGTCTCCTATAATAAGGAACGGAGGGAGTACTTTTAGTATATTTCACACAAATCAAGAAAAACTTTAAAATGCATTAACTCTCCATTAAAATATAATAATTTTTTAAATTACCCTTATTTAATATATGCACCTCTCAAAAAAGATAATTACATGCGTTATAATAAATGAAGGATAAAATAGTATATTCACACTGAAGATTTAATTAAGCGACTTATAAATATGATAAAAAAACTCTCTCTCTACCCTTTAAATAGAACTAGAGGAGTATATATTATAAGTAGGATAAAAAAAACCTCCTACCTTTACCTTTTATATATGTATGTATGTATGTATGTATGTATGTATGAGAGGAAAGTAACTTTTTTTTGCTGGAGGGAGGAAAGTAATTTTAGAGAGTGTTTAGATAAAAACCAAACTATAATTTTAAAAGTGTTTTTAGGGTATATGAAATAAATATATAAAAAAATCTGTCTCGTTTTATGAAAAAATATTTTTGAAAAATATTTTTTCATCTTACCAAACTTTTTCATCTTGCCAAACATTTTTTTAAACTAGGACGTTTTACTTTTGAGGTGAAAAGTGAAAACTGAAAAGAGTGCGCAAATACGGGGAGAGAGTGGGCAGGAAAATATTGACGAGGACCCCAAAATACATGAATAATTTAATTGATGTGATTTAGTGTTGAAGGTTGCATTTGGCCTTGAAATCAGCAGATGATTGAAGAAGGGTAATTAAAAGTGATGTCATTTCATGATAGCTTAGTTTGATTTTGGTTTTTGGTGCATTGTATTCTCATTTCAAATATTTTCAATGATTATGACTCTTAAAAGCTATAATCAATTTGGGGAATGTAACCAATACACTTTATCTCACAAAATGTGCCCATCAAGCCACTCGTGCTTTTATTTTATTTTAATATACCTGCGCATCAGGACAAATTAGTATTTAATATTCCTATTTATTCAATAAATACTAAGGAGAATAACAAAAAAAAAACTGAAAATTACTAAATCTTAAATTATGTTTGGTAACACTAAATTTGTAATTTACATATGATAGCAAATTTTTATTAACATTCTTTATTTAGCATCTGCAAATTTCTAACTTCTTTTTTTGTCATTTTTCCTAAATATTATTCCTCTGATCTTTAATATAAGATCTATTTAACTATTTTGATTAAATTAAAAAATTAGTTAAGTTAGGTAATAATCATAAATATAACATATGTTTTCCAAAATACCCTTAGTTAAAACTTCTTTAAAAAAATGACATTTGAAAAAATGTCATTTTATTAAAAAGATAAAAAGGTTGAATTGATGTTTGTGTGGAATTAATGAGTAATAAATACTCACTCACTTTATAAACTATATAGGTGTATTATTAATGAGTAATAAGTATTATTGTGGTATTTAATTATTTAATACAGGTAATTTAGGAAAGAATTGGTAAATATGATAAATAAGTCCTATATTTAGGACCAAAATCAACCTTCTAATTAGATTTTATATTAAGGATCGAAGGAGTATCTTGCAATCAAACTTTAAATGAAGATCATCTTAAAAAATTGTAATTAATACCCCATTTAGTAATTTATAATAAGGATCACTAATTCATTCTATAAAATGCCTTATAATAATAAGGATATCAAAAGTAACTAGGTTAAACAGATGAAACACAGTCGATGAGTGAAAAAAACATGTTGTTCATTAATATCTGGAAATTTTCCTTGCATGGTCTGAGGCAGTACTTGTGATATTTTGGCCATTTTATTTGGCATAAAAAAAAAAAAGAAGTTCAGATGTTATAGATGAAAAGAATTGCTTTAAAAAGGTTATTTGTAGGTAAACTTAACCAGGCTTGAATCACTAGAGGACTACCACGTCTGAATCTTTTCTGGGCAAGGAAAGTTATTTGTAGGTAAACCTAACCAGGCTTGAATCCTATTTTTTGTTACGTAGAATCATGGGAACACGTCGGACAACATACATATATATACACACATACACACACAGTAATTCCATAATTTATACATAACTCAAAATTAGTCTTCTTAGTCAAGATTTATTAATAATATAATTTCTTATAATTTTATAACTGCACTGACATTTCATGCAAATGAAGCTACTTTAGTTTAATGCACAGAATAGAATGTTGGGACCTAAAGCAGAAAGAATCTGTACAGTAATGTGTAAAAGCCTGCCACTACACATAACTTATCATTCTCATCTCTTTTAATAACAATATTTAAAAAAAAAAAATTAGGCTACGTACAACCTCCTTTAGCCTTTAAAAAACCATAAAGGTTGGTGTTTAAAAACATGGGGAAGAAAGAGAAAGAAATATCAGAGAGAACAAATCAAAATGGAAACATAAGAAGCAGAATCTTTGTTAAAGTAGTCAAACTTTTGCACCCAGGAAACACAATCCAACATATCCTATTTAAAAGAGCTTCATGAATGTTCATTTGCCTTCCTGCCATTTTTACCCAACTGAGTCAGTCCATCAAGGAATAATTAATTACCAAGAGAGGAAAAAATAAAGAAATAAAAAAAAGACATTTTAGTTTTCATTCTGCACATCTTTTTTCACCATGACTTGTCTCTCCAAGACACTTCTTTTTCTTTTCCTTTATTTTCTTCTCTCTTTGCCTCACTTTATTACCAGGATACCAGCCAGCCCATTTCACAATAAAAACAGCATATTCTCAATCATCCACTCCACCGTACAGGAAACACCCATGATTGCACCCAGTAGCATCTTGATTTCACCATGGAAAACCTCTGCTATTAAGCTACCAAATTCTTTGATTATTTAGCCTTCCAGTTTTATATATATACGCCATCAATCTTCTTCACTTTTCTTCCCTGTTAAACCCTCTTTTTTTCCAACTCTTATTGTCCTACTCTCCATAATACTGATGGGTTCTTCATATACCGCATCATCTGTCAATGGTTTCTACAACTTCCTTACACAAGGACTAGATGAGCTTCACCAATCCTTCGTGTCCCATAACTTCATGTCAGTTCAATTCCTTTCAGAGGTGCTCTCATCTATCCAATCTTTCCATTCACAGTTAACAATTTTGGTCCAAAAGCTTCGCTTACCAGTTGGAGGAAAATGGTTGGATGAGTACATGGATGAAAGCTCAAGGCTATGGGATGCTTGTCATGTCCTGAAATCCGCCATTTCTGGAATGGAAAATTGCTGTTCAGCTGCCTCCACTGTTGCTTCCTCACTGGATACCTATCATCATCTCACTCCAGAGATTTCACGTCAGGTTAGTGGAATACACTAATCCATCGCAAAAATCATACACCTCAAGAACACCATAAATGATTGGTTTTGAAAAATGATTCTGGTCTATTCTTTTTGTCCAAATCTTTTCTTTTTTATCTTTACTTGCATCAAGTCAAAGAAACTTAAGAAAATACATCACTTTCTTGAAGATATACTTACCAGTGGTTTCACCCTACTAGTGAGTTAGAAAGTTTAAAGGCACAATTCATACGGAGAAATAAATCATGGACCACGTATTCTTCTCAAGAACCAAACAGTCCAAACTATATATCTACTAAAGAAATTTTTCTTAACATGCACAAGGTCAGAGAAACTTAAGAAGGTTCCTCATTAGGTTAAAGATCCACTAATTAAACATGTTTTGCTGCACATTATGCAGAGTTTGAAGAATAAATTCACGGCTTGTAAATAGCGTAGTTTTAGATAAACTTTACATTATATATATATTGATGTTTCACACCGACTAATTAATTAATTTTAAAAGCACAATTCATAGAGTGAAGTAAATCATGGATCAGGTAATCTTTTCAAGAACAAAACTATATACTTATAGTTTAATGAGGGGATTTTCTCATGGGTATTTTCACAAACAGATTATCCGCGCAATAAATATATACCAGAGAGAAATTCTAGCACTGGAAGAGGAGAACAAGGGCTTGATGGAAACAAGAACTCAGCCACTGTCTCTGTGCCTGAACCAGAACATCCCAATGGAATCAAAATTAAACGCGTTCAGTGGGTTTCGAGGCGTTCTTCACGCAATGAGGAGCGTGAGTTCATTGCTTCTGCTGATTCTTCTTTCTGGGTTCGCTTACGGCTGGTCTGCCTCCTGCTTTCAACAACGCGACATGGAAGAACAAGCAGGTTTCGGAAGAGGGTTGACGGATTCCATGGCGAGATTGGAGCGAAAAGTGAGAGAAGAGATAGAACAGAGTGAAGCACAAAGCGGGATTTTGCTGTTCGAGTTTCAGCAAGCGAGGATAGCCATGGAGGAACTGAAGGAGGGGTTGGAGAGAAGAAGAGAGGGATACGAGGGAATTGAGATTGAAGAGAAAGCTGAGAAGTTGAAGAGTTGGATTGGGATGTTGAGATGTGGGGTTGAATCCATTGCAGGACAGATTGATGATTTGGTTGATGAAATAGTGCAAGGAAGGAAGAAGCTTTTGGACATGTCCAGTTATAGGTAGACGCTGAGACGAAGATGGCCATAATAATAAAAATTTATTACAAGTCCATGGAGTTTCACTTGCTTTTAATTAAATTTTGTAATTCTTTTATCATATTCCTATATTTCACTTGTTTTTTATTATTTTTTTTGTAATTTTTTTATTTCTATGAGATTTTTGTAGTTTCACTGGTTTTTAATCACAACCCTCTACTTTCAGGCCATTGATTTAAAGAAAAAATTACAGGAATCTAACTAAAAATTAGGTGAAATTATAAAGATTTTCAGATTATTTTTTTCATAATAAATAATTGATAATTATTTTTAAATTTATATCTCATCTATTTGTTCTAATTTTCTCCCTTTTCTGCTTTTGGCAAAAAAAAAGAAAAAGAAAGTTACCCTTTCGGTTTTAAATTTACAAAATACTCGTACACCTTTTACATTTCATTATTGTGTTCTTTTATATATATATACACACACATGCACACAAAAGGCGCAAACTTATTGTTAGCTCCTTACATTTAAAATGATCTGGAGCTCTGTTATAAATATACTACCTTCCGTTCTAAATATAAAATCTAATTTATTAAATAATTTATAATATAAATTAAATCTTATATTTAGAATTGAAAGTAGTATTATTTATTGCAATCTATTTATTACTTATCAGTGTTCATTGTTTTGTTTCATTAGTAAATGAAAATTTGAATATTATGCAATACAAGGCTAACTTTTCTTGTTAAGACAATTTAACATGTTATTAAGATTAGACTAAATATTGATAATAATTCAACTCCTATCATAAAATGCATTACTTTGTTCAGAGACTGAATTGAGGTTATAACAATTTAAGTAAAGTAAATTTAATTTCAGCATAGAATGTGTATTTGATTTTTTATATGAAAATTCAATAAATTAAAGAACAATTGTGAAATGAAAGAGAATGAGATTCTTGCTTTGAAGAAAAGATACATTACTTCTTAAGAAAGAAAATTTCTTTCCTATCCAAATCGAACTTTTATATTCCTTTAAATAATATATAAATATTCACAATTTCAAAAATAAGATAGTAGTATCTAATAAGAATAAAACCTATTCTTAAGAACAAAGTGCACTTCCACGTTTGATGTCAGTTAAAAATAAAACATAAGTTTCATAATCTTATTGTGAAAAAATATATATTAGGACAAAATCGAATTAAAAGTTTTAAACTTCAAAACTACCATAATTTATTATTGAACTTTAATTTCTTTTGAAGCTCAATACTCAACTCAATTTAGTCATGATCGGATTGACAAGGTCCCGTTTTTATTTTCACTTATTTTATATTTTTCTTAGTTTTAGGAAAATAAATATAGAAGTATTTAATTATTATAAGATACAACTTTTTTAACTAGAGAGCACAATATCGGTCAAGATTAAGACAAGTAAGAAATTTTTTTTGGAACCATAATTGGGTAATCTATCTTTAAATAGCTATTTGAGTAAATATATCTTTGAATTAATGCATGTTGGAACAAATATTGGACTAATGAATAAAAATATATCCTTTACCTTTGGGACTTTATTAAGTGATTTATACTAAGAGACATTTTTTTTATGTGCAATCTTAATTGCTTATTTTAAAAAAATGACAAACGCAACATTATAGTGTGCTTGAGGAGATAATAACACCTTTTATAAGGTCTTATGGTTGGATCATAATCATGGTGTGCGGGATGTCAATATTCTGAATCAATGTTTTAAAAGTCAAACTATATTGATGGCATATTTGGAATGACTTATAATTAACTTTTCAATTGTGATTTACAAAATGCAAGATAAATATATGAAAGAAATTTTATCTCACTTTACGTGAAATATGCTTATAAATAATTTCAAATATAACTTCAAATGGGCCTTGAATCAGAAAGATCAGCCGAAAGCCCGAAACCACTAGTCTAACCAATAATATAATAGTTAAATGCAAATTTATAAAAAAAATAATTATACGAACATATAAAAGAAATAAATCGACGATAAATTTAATTGTCATAATAACACTACAATATATGAAGTTTTCTGTTAAATGACACCATACAGCTACAAATAGTATGAAAATATATAGAGAAAATAGGAAATAAAAACCCTCCACCATATGAAATTGCGATTTGAGACCCTTAATTTAAAAAATAAAAAATAAAGACCCGATCCCATATTACAAATATGAAATCTTGATGAAATGTCTGAAATGCTTTTTAGCCAAGTTGTGATTTAGTCTACTAAAGTTGTCATTCGCTAAAATGAATGTATCATTTTCCATAGTCAATTTGTCATTTGGCATACCCTCAGCCAAGTTGTAATTTGGTCTACTGAAGTTTTCATTCATTAAAATGAACTTGTAATTTCCCATAGTCAACTTGTAACTTGATCGAGGGGCATTTTAGACATTTCACCAAGATTTGATATTTGTACTATGGGACCATGTCTTTATTTGCTATTTTCCAAATTGAGGGTCCCAAATCACAATTTCACATATTGGGAGTCTTTATTTGCCATTTTTCCAAATATATATAATTTTTTGAGAGGGTCAATATTTTTATTTTATAAAAAAAATAATTATATGAATATATAAAAGAAATAAATCCACAATAAATTTAACTGTCATAATAACACTACAATATATGAAGTTTTCTGTTAAATAACACCATACAGCTACAAATGGTATGAAATATATATATAATTTTTTTTTTGAGAGGGTCATTTTTTTCTATTTTGTTATAGGTTTTTAAATATTTTAAAGCATTTTTCTATAAAATAAAAAAACTGTCATGTTTCCTAAAAATTGTTTTGGTTCTTGGTCTAACGTTGAATTTCGATTTAATGGTGGCTCAACTCCGATTCAATCACAGAAATGATGTACTCCAAACACATACTTAAAACTCAGGTCAAAAAGGGGAAAAAAAAAAAACATACTTAAAACGTAGTTCAGGTGTTCAATTAATGTTCATACATATTTCATTTCTCCTGCTATGTTAGGTGTATGTGTGCATTTAAACTTCGGGTTATGGCATATTTTTATTTACCCTCTAAACTTTTAATTATTCAAAATAATTATAAGAATATTTGTTAAAAAAAGAATTTGATGCTCCTGACTTTTAATTATGTCCAGCAGTATAGGAACATTTTAGAAAATGATTTATATTAAGCTTGAATATGGTATATTAAACTAACACATAAATGACAAAAAAGAAAGTGAAGAATAACAAGGAGTAAAGATAAGAAATGCTTTCCTGCAATAAAGTCAAAGCATAATCCCCATAATATGGATTGCAAGATTCGCTTGTAAATAACACACTTGTCTTTTAGCCACTAAAGTTACAATCAGCGGCTCCATTAAAGACCATGTTTGGTTAGACAAAATATAATATAATCGCATTAAAATAATGGCATGGGAAAAAGAATTCTAATATTTAAAATATTACGATAAACTATCTAAACTTTTTTTTTATCTATGTAAATGAACTCATCAGTGATTAATTTGTTTTCTGTTTACAAAAAGAGTACAATATGGTAGGAAACTTATCTACCCGACTTCAAAGTTTATAAGGCTAGTTTATGTATAATTCAAAACTGATGGGACTAGATGTACTCAGACATATGGTTAACAACGTCTTGTACTTGGTTAGCAAAATAATAGAATACTACCTCCGGTCCTAATTATAAGAGTTAGTTGACCAATTTGAAGAGATTAAGAAAAGAAGTTGAGTTAGTTATTTGTCATAAATAAGTGTTGTGTTTCTTAAAATATCCTTACTAATCAAGTGTATTGGCAAGAACTACTATTATTAGAAAGACTTTCTTGAAAAAAAATACATAAATATTATAAACAAAGTGGATTAGGGTTTTATATTTAGGACCAAATTAAAAGGCAAACGAGGTCCTATATTAAAGATCAGAATTCGGAAGTAGTAATTTATAGCAAGGGAATTATTATAAGCACAAACTTAAAAGTTTTGTTAAGTCTTACTTGTTGCTTGAACTAATTTTTTCTTTAATTTAGAAATGTGAATGAAAATTTCAGTGACAAGCATCCATACTAGTAGTGTCAAGCTTAGTTAACAACATAATGTGTATTTGGTTTGATTTTGAATTTCCAAACCAAATACGCTGCTAGTTGTTATTGATTCAAGCCAAACACAATTTTCTTTTTCTTTTTTTTAACATTTTTTAATAAAAAACTGGATTCGATACTCAGATCAGAAGATACCACGAAAGATAAAACAACATGCTCGCCTTTATTACCGCCTTTAAAAGGCGGAAGGTGATAAGGATATCCATACGCAATGTTACTTCATGTTTTTAATATAAGAACTAATTTAATTTTTTATTTAGTTTTAAATATAAGACCTTAATCTACTTTATTTATCATATTTATCTATTTTTTAAAATAGTTCTTGTAGTAATTGGGCCTGTTTGGGTGGGATGTCACCCAAACAGCATCAATTTTGGAGAAATAATCCGAAACCATGGTTTCAGGAGAAGTGAATGACGTTTTGCTTCTGGCTCAAATTGGAGAGTATGATTGTGCCTGTCAGAGTAGATCTCAATAATAACATGACTTTAACATCCCTCAATTATTATTTTTTATAAACATATTTAATCTTATATTTTATAAATATGTATACACATATTAATTATTTATTAATTATATTATCTTATGTATTATTAATTATGTTGGTAAAAAATATATTATTAACAATTTTATTCCTTCAAATTAAAATATATCATAAAATCTATCTTTTATGTAATTATCATATTAACTTATGCCTTTTTTAGTAATTTGTATATATAAAAAGTGCTTTTAATAACAACTATCTAAACACTCTCACTTCTTAGAATCACTTTTTCATAAAATCTATTATTCACAAAATCTATTCTCCAGAGGCTATTCTCCAAACTATGGTTTAGTTTCATCCAAACACCCCCATTGTACACTTGTACATGTTTAATATTCAATCAAATAATAGTTTTAACTAATACATAATTAGTAAGAGTATTTTAGGAAAAACAACACCTAATTATTACAAATAACTAACTTAACAAACTTTCTTAATCTACTCAAATTAGTCAATTAGTTTTTATATTAAGCACCAGAGCTAATATTATTATATAGGCAAACTAATCATCATTAATATCTTAAAATGAAGGCTAGTTGGGAGAATCCCAGTGAGTGCCTCAAACAAAGACAACTGCTTGAAAAGCAGTGAGTAATGGATGATAATATCTCAAACAATCCTCAGGTTTGTGTTGCTTTCTGCCTTCAAAGGATCTAATGCCACAAATTAAACACCACATGTAATAACACAATTTGTTATAAGTTTTATATTACTCCTCTGGTCTTATTTATAGAGCAGAGAAAAAAGATTTTTTTTAGTCCTATTTATAGGGTATTGAAAGAAATTTTTTTGTATTAATGTACAATTTTACCCCTCATTTATTATTGTGTTAACTTTGTTTATATGAGGTATAATGCATATTAAATAGAGATAACGTGAAAAAGTCATTAAATTTTAAGTGAAAGTTAATAAAGTTTAAGATTTTCCTTGGTCTGTGTGAAACATACCGAAAGTGTCTTATAAATAAAACCAAAAGAGTATATATTGATGATATATTAATAATACTCCCTTCCTCTCATATTATAAGCAATATTGGAGATCATCACATAGATCAAAATGTTAGTTAAAATTAGTTAAA
This sequence comes from Neltuma alba, assembly GCF_004799145.2. Taxonomy (NCBI): domain Eukaryota; kingdom Viridiplantae; phylum Streptophyta; class Magnoliopsida; order Fabales; family Fabaceae; genus Neltuma; species Neltuma alba. Next base: position 170,094 of record NW_021632000.1, on the reverse strand, counting down.
GACAATAAATGTGTAAAAATTAGAAATTCTTTCATTAAAATGTCCTTATTTATGGGGGAAGAGAGTATAAGAGAGAAAGTAAAAAAATTATTATAATAAAAAGAATTATAAAAGAGAGATAATGTGTGATGGAAAAATAATGATTTGAAAAATGAGATAAGAAATATATTAAGTATTAAAATAAGTAATTAATAATGACAAAATAGAGAATTCGTAACAAAAATTTAAGATAACTTGTAAATGTTGCTTATATTCAGAGATAAGAGGGAGATAGTAATTGTTGTTTATAATATAAGACGAAGGGAGCAATTTGCACAAAGAGTTGCGTCTAAAACGATGGTGATAGTGACATTTGGAAGCCACTGAACTTCCCTTTTGTGAATCATTGCTTTCATTGAAAACCTTATCCTCAATTAGACGCTGCCAATGTTATAAAAGTTTAAATTTATAGCATAGTCTCATAGCAAATTTCGCAGTTTGCAAATTAGAAGTAGCGTGACCTTTTTCTTAAACTCCTTGCAATACACAAGAAAATAGACCATTTCCACGGCATATGAACAACCTTTCTTTTTTTTTGGAAAATTGGGAAATAGCCCCGTTACAAATTTTATTCCCCATTTTTTTACTTTTTTTTTTTCATAGTAATTGAACTACTTTTTTGTTAGTTCTTGATCCATATTTCCTTAAATACTTTTTACGCAGTAATACCTAGACTGCTGAATTACTCCGAGACTTGAATCAATTCAGAATCTCAGTATCTTTACTAGAGAAAAGAAAGCGGACCAAACACTTTATAACAAGCCTTGGGATGACATTTATAAAGAATCGCAATGTGGAACCAACTCATTCTTTCAATTCTCAAAATCAATACGAAGGAACTGCTTGCATCATTGGTGATTCTCAGAGGAAGATCACTAGCTGCTCCCTCCAAACAAAATTCACAATTGCAGCTTGAAATGGTGTAACTCTGGCATCTGAATTAAATCACTCAAGAAAGCAAACAGGCTTAACTATGCAAAATCTCAGAATGGAGAGTCACGGAATTGAAATGGGAACATCCCTCTGCTAACACAGCACCTAACCTTGTGGCCAAAACAGCTTGTAGTTTGTCTATTTGCCCAAGTGTGGTTTGAGGAAATACACAAAAATGAATGCATAGAATGCATTTGGAAAAAGGCTGAAGAGAGAGTAGATGACAAACGTAAAGAAAGAATGAACTCAATCACATTGTCCTGTGTCAAAACACAGAAATGCATGATTATAAAGAATTCTATTTATGATGAATCTCCGACTGGAAATCATTGGTATATTGAACTCTTAAAAGTTTTAACATGGGAGGTTCCTTTTGAATCAAGAAATGATAATGTGACCAAAGAAAAAAAAATCAAAGTTAGGAGATATTTCAGACGGTGGGATCCCACCTCATAAGCCTTGTTTCCTTCATGGTTCCTTTTGATAAAAATAGGGAAAGAAAAAATTTGAGTCAATATTATTAGATTTTCCCAAAAAATATAATATTTATTTTATTTTATAATTATATACTAAAATTATTGATCACTTAAAAACAATATTAAGCACATCCTTGTGTTATCGAAGAGCCTGAAGGCAATCACAACAAGTCACAAGAAGTTGTGCAATAAAAATTTTTCCATCTCATGCTGAAGTTGCAATGAACACCCGACTCCCGACTCGTGCAATTTCTACATTTTCACAGCATTTCAGAAGGATATACCAGTTCCAATATATTTCTCGCATACCCCGGTTTTTTACCTCAGGCGCACATGGTCCCCCGTCATAGGATACCCCACACACACACACACACACACACACACACACCAAGGAAAAAAAAAACCGAATAAAAAAGTCAAATTGATCAGTTTGTACTACCCATCCACAAAAGGTTTTTGGAGTCAGACTCATTGCCTTTTCCTAAACAAGAATCCCAATTCGTTAAAATAAAAGATGTAAAATAATCTTTCTCCAAACCAAGACTAAGGATATGGATTGCTAGAAACCAATCCTAGAAACTGTGGGGTTCAAAAGTCAAACAAAAAATGGATCAAATAGGCAAATTGTTTAGTTTTTAATATAAGGAGTAATCTCCACTGCCCCAGAAAGGTGACACAGTAAAGTTTACCAAATTACTTCCCTCCTGGCGATTCAGTCCAGCCCACTTCACAACAAAGCCAACATGAATCTGAAAACGCACCTTCAAAAAGCGGAATTATTTTATTCCCAACTAGCATAAAACAATTAGAGCTTTATTCATAAGAAGATTAATTGACTTATGTAAATTGTGCAAAACAAAAAGAGGTCAACTGACCTATGAAAAAGAGAAGTCAAAACTATCACGTATTTCCACATTTCTCTGTGTATTTGACAACTTAAACAACGTAAAAAATGGTAAGCTGATAAAATTGACAATAAAATTATCCATTAAGATGACAAGGTTGAGAAGGTATGACAGGATAGATAACGTAGATTTCGGCATCAAACACCAGGGAGAAAATTCAAGGCATCTAACCTTGCAGTACCAACTTATTCTGGACTAGGAGCGGTTGGTCAAAAGCCCCTTTCCCAACATTTGAAATAGTCAATATGCTGCAAGTGCTATCAGCAGACAAGGTTCCTCCAAGGTGACAAGACGCTTGATTATTGGAAGAATCCTCAACAGTAGTACACAGTTCAGCGTACTGTCTGTCCCACATTGTTATGCATCATAACCTGCATAGACCTGAGAACAGCCTAAGATGCCAATGAGCTCTCCACCATATGCACAAAAAGCCCCTATGTTCCCATGTTCAAATGTCAAAACCTGGCATTGCAAATTGAGCTGCAAAGGCCTCAACCCGTGCTCGGAGCTCAACAATGTCCTTGTTGCTCTCAAGACCTTTCAAAACAACCTTCTGCAATTTCCCATAATCTCTTTGCGCTAAATTTGCAATTAGTGCTGCTCTATAAAGAAATTCAGTAATTGTTTCAAAGTCAGTCTCCAGACACCCCCTTGAAGTCATGGCAGGTGTACCTGAGTAAGATGCCATAAAGCTATAAGAATGTACAGTCAATACACCAAGCATAAAAGAAGGCTAAACAATTTTAATGTAATAAATCATCACACACCTATCCTTACACCTCCAGGAGTTATAGTTCCGTTATCACCAAAGATAGCAATTTTATTCAAAGTAATATGACACATCTCGCATATCTTCTCATAAAATTTACCTGCAAAGATAAATAAATGATACTCAGATCTTATCCCAGTTTATAAACAAACAAAATTTTCAAATTAACTATTTGTCACAATTAAATCATACAGAAAGAAGCAACCAACAAAATGGACAAAAAAAAAGCCCCCTATGAGAACAAGGCATTCCGCTGAATAGCTATAATAAGATTTACAGCTACAACAAAATGCCATATGCATGAGGATATTCTGAATGTATTGATACATGTATTGTTGTATTTATGAGATGCCTTCATGTAAGATGACGTAGAACATTTTGATGCATATTCAAGATAAAACGGACCTTGCACTTAAACATCAAGTCACTGCCCAACAGTGGCCCAGTCCCATTTGTGAAAGTCTTCAATAACAGATAAACAAAATCAAAGTCACAAACCTTGAATAGCTCCAGTATTAAATAAGCTCCTACCAAGCATTAAAGGCAAAAGGATGCTTTTCTGGATCAGCCTACTTCTTCCACGTTGGAATCTTGCCGATCAGAAGTTGTAACACAAGTACATGAGGGGCCAAAAAATTAAGTGCAGATAACTTGCATGCATAGACTTAATAAACATTTACGCAACTTGCAAAATATTCTAAAAAGATCTGTATGCGACACTCATATAATATACCTGTCAATCCTAAAGGCCTTAGATCCCAAAGTACTAGATGATTGTCTGTACCCCCTGTTACTAGGCGGCATTTTCTTCTTAATAAAGCAGATGCTAAAGCTTGGGCATTCTTCTTCACCTGCTGCATGTAGGCCTTGTACTCAGGAGAAGCCACTTGTTTTAAAGCTATGGCAAGAGCAGCAATATGGTTATTGTATGGCCCCCCTTGCAAGGATGGGAAAACAGCAAAGTTTATCTTTTCTTCAAGGTCATATTGTTCACTCTCATATCCCTGACTTAGAAGTATCCCTCTCTTCCTTGGTTTTGCACCCTTCCTATAAAAAATTATACCTCCCCTAGGACCACGAAGACTTTTGTGAGTTGTTGAAGTAACAATATCACAATAGTCAAAAGGATTCACGCATTCCTGAAAAGACAACAAAACCAAACTGGTAAGTGTCTCTTCAATTTTGAAAGTGCACAAACTACTAGTTAATAGTACAAGATAAAAATGGAATTAGACAAGCTGTATCCTTAAGTTTAGAATATAAATACCCAGGAAGTTTGCTTTAAATAGAAATATACCTCAAATCAGTTTAAATGTTGAACACTAAAATCTATATCAAGCAGCAAGTACTCAAAACCTTTGGATTCAATAACATTATGTCAATAGATTATAGAAATCTGATACTCCAGAATCTAAATTTATTCCAACATTTTGATTGTATATCATAATAATGAAGCATTCTACATTGATGCAATTTAATAAAACTAAATCCAAAATGTTAATAACTGGTACTTAAGTTATGGATAATTCTGAATCTGCCACAATCTTTTTATAATTCGGGATACAGATGGTTCTCAAATTTCAAGAGAGACTCTTCTGTTTTATCATGTAAATTTCTTTCACAAGGATTTATTTTCATCATCATTCGTAATGTTGCTTAACTCTGATGAAGCATTTTTTTTCTTATTAAAAAGACACTAACCTGTATTGAATATCATGCTGAATTCCATAGTAGCACAGCTTATTATGTAGCTCACACACTTAATTGCCAATGTCGAAACTCAGACAAAAGCACAAGAAAACAGAAGCAAATGACAAAAATTGCATGCAGAGACCAGTGACATGTAAATTGTATATCAAAGTAATCAAATTAATATTACTAATTTGCAAGCTGATTGCCTTTGTCTAGGGGTGTGTTTGGCAAGCACCCCAAACCATGGTTTTGGGACCCAAACCATGGTTTGGGAAAAATGTTAGCCAAACACCCTTAAAAAAATCAAAACCATGGTTTGGGTTCAAAACCATGGTTTTGGGAAAAGCAGAAATTTTTTACTTTTGGAGAAAAAATGGAGAGCGTGAGAGCCTATAGGATATGTATCTTGTTGTTTTTTTTATAAACATATTTTTTATAAACATATTTAATCTTATATCTTATAAATATATATACATATTAATTATTTATTAATTATATTATCTTATATATTATTAATATATGTTAATAAAAAATATATTATTAACAATTTTATTCCTTCAAATTAAAATATATCATAAAATATATTTTTTCTATAATTATCATATTAATTTATGCCAATTTGTATATATAAAAAGTACTTCTAATAACAACTATCCAAACACTTACACTTCTCAAAATCACTTTTTCACAAAATCTATTCTTTCCAAAATCTATTTTTTTCAAAATCTATTCTCCAGAAACTATTCTCCAAACCATGGTTTGGTTTCATCCAAATAAACCCTAAATTCTGTAACCGTATTTAGCATGGACTTCTTTTCAAACTTGACATTCTTAGAGAGACTAAAAGTTAAACAGCATCAGGCAGTAAATTGCATTCTATGTAGGCTTTTTCCACATTTTTGGTAAGCGTTGGCATACCCTCAAAAACATGGAGCAGTTTCCACCGATTGAACTAGAAAGATTTTGACTGTAAGAAGGATATAGTTCAATTATGGAGCATGCTATGCATGTCGTCCTTAGCTGGCTTTGTATAGAGTGGGATGCTCAAACATCCAAAGAGCATCCTGAATAGGATTGAACCGGGATTGAAGGCCTCTTTTGCGTTCATGCTACTCTTCTTTGTGGGTTGTTGGCACTTGGGTCTTTATATCCCCTGTTTTCCACTAATTAACTTTCTACTTCATTTATTTTATATCCTCTGTTTTCCACTAATTAACTTTCTAATTCATTTATCATTAAATTCAGTTATAAATTCCAGCCAATCCAAGAGTGGAGGCACAACAATAAAAGCGTAGTGGTGCATTAGGATAACTTCTTCTGCAAACTCTGCAGTGTTTGCCGTTCATAAAAATGGGGACAGGTGGAAGAGCAAATGGCTAAAAAGTGTAACTATGAACCACAACCAGTGTGGCAGAGCCAACAATGCGAGCTGCCACTACCGTGATGCTATGATGCAGACAAAGAGGAGACACAGAATGAGCTTTCCAGAGTAACCAAGAGCAAAGTACAGCCATTAATGCAATATTAAACCACCAGGAGTAAGCAATTCACACCTTAGCTGCAACAAGTCCACTGATCTGGGCCATATCGCACATTAACACGGCTCCACATTTATCTGCAATATTCCTAAACCTGGCATAATCCCACTCTCGAGGATATGAGCTCCCACCACAAATAAGTATCTTAGGACGAAAATCAAGCGCCTTTTCCTCTAGTTTATCAAAATCTATATAACCCGTTTGAGGATTCACCTTATATGGAAAACTCTCAAAGAATATTGACGCCCCAGAAACTTTCTTCCCGTTCGGAGTACAGTACCCATGACTAGTGTTCCCGCCAGAAGGTGTATCCAACCCCATGATACGATCACCAGGCAACAACAATCCCGTGTATACAGCAAAGTTCGCAGAGGTGCATGAATAAGGTTGCACATTTACGCCCCAACTTTTAGGGTCCAGATTGAATGCTGCCAATGCGCGTTCACAACAGAGCATTTCAATCTCATCAATATATTGATTCCCTCCATAATATCGTGCACCCGCCATTCCCTCTGAATATTTATTCGTCAAATGGCTCCCCAGTGCTTCCATCACAGCTCGACACACAAAATTCTCCGAAGCTATCAATTCAATCCCTTTATACTGCCTTTCCTTCTCCTTCTCCATTATCTCATAAATATCAGGGTCCGCAGCTCGTAGAGTTTGATTACCCCATGATCGAACAGCCTCTCTCCGCGCCTCAACATTGGGGTCCAACGAACCCCACTTGGAAGAACTGGAAGACGACGATGATGATTCGCTATCTCTTCGCCTCTTCAAGCACATCGAATGCCCAAGGATACGAAACTCTTTTACCTCCCTATCTTCGTCTTCATCCGAATCTACCGCCGAGGTCCCATTCTCCGCTTTGTGATTATCCGCCAGCGGCTCCAACAACTGAAGTGGAACCGGAGGTACTGGCTGCGTGGGATCGCGGAAGCTTGAGTCGAGCTGAAGAGGGATGGAGTCGTCAGCTATCTGGGTCCGTTGAGATGGCGAAGCATGAGAAGAAAAGCCAAGGGACAAATTTGACTGAGGACGGGATATGTCCATCAAAAACCAAAACAAAACCGATCCGACGACAAAAATTATATGCACAAATAGTGAAATTCTTCTCTGATTGATGAAACAAAACTTATATGTACAAGTAAATGCGACGACAACCACAATATCTCCTAAGCACAACAGTAACAGCAACAGATACAACGACAAGGAGAGTTGAAGAAAGTGCAGTGACAGTGCTTGTAAATGGACTCGATGTAGCAACGAAACCGCATCATTGAAGATATAACACAAAGTGGGGGAACGAGGGGATCCAAACCCTAATCTTTGATGTTCAGTGGAAGAACATGGTGATGGAAGATATCATGAGATTGATGAAGAATGAAATGAAAATGAGCGCGAGGCTTTGTGCTTGGCGTGGGATTGACGAGGAATGCACCTGGACATTGCTGGTTTGTAATATTGGGGAACAGATCCTCTCAGCGGCCATTTTCTCCCCATCTCTTAGAATCTCCAATTCTTGACCGTCCATTTCATCCGAACGCTCACCAAGAGACACGTAATAAAGCATTCAAAATCACATCTAAGCCATTCGTCTTGTTATGATCCTGGCCGCTCATTCAATTTCATATTCTGCCAAATCCCTGTAGCTTTCTTTCACGAATACATTCCAGTTTCTCGGGAAGTTCCCTGCCCATCGGCGGTGCAAACAGGAGCTCTGTCGTCACCCATGGTCGGGCACTATGAGAGAATTTGTTGAGAGTAGCTTATTTGGTCTGGTATCTTCATTACAACTCTTCCTCCATATCTTTGCCGCAACTATTCCTCCATCCCTTGTTGAACTATGCTTTTTCTTGTTCTTCCTTTTCCCCTTTCCATTTGATTAATTTGAAGTTCTTGTTCGAATTTTTTTGGTTGGATCAATTAAATCCGGAGGATGAGCGATTACAGGGTGGAGATGATTAATGATGGCATGTAGGAGTTTTATGTGCATCTCCACGGGCCTGAAGACAGTAAATTTTTTCATCCCTCTCATTTACAATTTTTTTTTTTTAATTTCCGACTGATTATTTTCATATGCACCTTTAGTCGGAATGTATCTTTAGCAAGTTTGGTTTGGGAATAGCTTGCAAACTTCTGGAAATCTGCATTTTTCTTTTTGTTGCAACTATTACGTTCGGAAGTTTGTCTCGATCTTAAGATGAGCGAAGTTGTCACTTTTAGTTTAGATGGAAAAATTATGTTGGTGAATTATCCATTTTTCTTTTATCATTTTGGTGAAAGGAGATCTTCTGGTTTTGTTTGTATCTCTCTATACTCCCGCAGTCCCATGATTTCTCTGTTTTTCAACAAAATCAAATGAGATGTTATTCTGACCTTCTAGTTGAGTTGTTAGTTGGCGTATCATGATTTTCTCCAGTTTTCTATGTACAATCAGTTAGAGTCAATATATTGGCAGTGAATGTAATCTACAGATAACAATAATCATTCATCCACAACTTTGGCTTCCACAAATTTTGTGCACCTTCAATACCTTCTGTTCTGGTTTATGCAGCCATTTAAAGATATGATCGAAGAGACTAGGAATTGCAAGCCAGTTAACCAACATACTCAGAGATGTTGGAGAGGAGTGAGTCTGAAGTTTTTATTGCTTATTGCTTTTTTAAGTTCTTTTAAGAGTTGCAGAGTAAATCTTTATTTACACCATAGAGTGTTCCGCCATGAGAGCTTTTGTGATATTGTCACCGGACAAAGTTACATTACTATAGATAGATTGATTCCAAATAATAATGATTTACGCATCTCCTAAACAAATTAGGAGACCAAGTTTGCTGGAAAAGCTACCTTTGGAAATGACCAATGGAACAAAACATAACTTTCTCTTCCGTATTTAATGAAATAGAACTTGACACGTGTTGAGCTAGCTGTCATAATGGACAAAACAGAATTTGTTGTCCTATGAAAGAAAATACGAGTTGCTGTCATGTCGTACAAAATACAACTCGGTGGATTGAATGACTGAAGTGCTGGAATTTGAATTGTTATTGCAGGTGGTAGCTACATTATCTCTCATGTTGACTAAATATTGTTGAGGCTATAGAAGATGGACCTTCTGGACCTTCACCTGCTAGGAATTGATTAGACATTGTTGAAGTTGTTATTGAAGATGCACCTTCACCAAACAAGAGGGAAGAAATTAAAGAAGAGCAATGTAGATGTTAGTATGTGGTCATAAAAAAGTTGTAATGCAATATATTTCATACTCTTCCGGTCCTTAATATAGGACCCAATTGTTGAGTTGGTTTTGGTCGTAAATATAAAACCCATTTATCATATTTATCAATTTTCTCTAAAGTACCCCTGTGGATACTCCCTCAATCATAATCAAGTAGAAGAGGGAGATGAGGTATTAAGAAAGATGATTATGGTATTTTAAGAAAAATATGTCACATTTCTTATAATTAACTAACTTACCTAACTTCCTTAGTCTAATCAAATTAGTTAAATGGGTCTTATATTAAGGACCGGAGGAGTACAACAAAACTGTCTTGTGTATGTGTAGTTTGCTCTCGAGCAATGTTGCATGTAATGCTGTTACAGGCAAAGAGTTTGAAAAATATATGTAGTCTCTTTATTTGTTACTTTACAGGCATCTTATTGTTCTCAAATAGATTTTAACTCTATGAGTTATCATAAGCTGAACCTCTTTTGTTAAATCAGGCTGTACAATGCTATTTATTAGCAAGATAAATCTCATTCCATATTTATCGAGGAAGAAATTAAACAATCCTTGACTAATTTGCTCTGCTATCATGCTTTTAATTGAGCACTGCACATCTTCTCTCCATTTTCCAAAACAATCATGAAAGAGGTAGAAGATATCCAATAAAGTGCCAAATAACTTGATTCAATAAATATAGAAATATTCACGGGAAATAGAGTAAAGCAATGAAATAATGCTAATCCAGCCAAATAATTTCAACCCATCGACATAATTGAAATTTTGCAAACTTCGTTTAGAATATAGGTTCTTTGTAGGGGTGTTCACGGGACGGGACAAGGATCTTATCCTGTGTCCCGTCCCGTCCCGGTTCTCCTCTTTTTTAAAAGAAAAACTATAATTTTTTATATAAATTTTTTATGTTATAATGCTTATTTTTTATTAGGTTTCTAAAGATAAAAATATTATTAAAAAAAATATTACAAAAAGTTCAATTATACGATATAAAAAAAATGTAAAAACAATATCGTAAAAAAAAAAATTATATAATGACTTTATGAATTATTTTATTGAAAAAGGAGATTTTGTTGAGATAATACTATAATTTAAAAATTAAAAATCACTATAAAAATAAGAATTATTATTAATAAGTAAATTAAATTATTTAATAATAATTATTAATAAATAATTTTTAAAAGAAAAAAATTCGGGATGGACGGGAGTCCTGTCTTGGTTAATGTCCCGTCCCGTTTTTGTTCCGTCTCGAAATTTTTTTTATCCCATTCCGAATTCACCGAGACCGAGACGAGACAACCAGAACGAAACAAATTTAACACTCCTAGTTCTCCAATACAAAACCAGCATGGCTTATCATGGGGGGAAATAAATGAAGAATATAATAGTTCCATGAAATTATCATACGATGCAAACCAAAACGAAACTCAATGTGAAAATTAGAATAAAAATTATGCTTTAAAGAATCTTAGCACAATTGCTTAGCTTATACGCCCATAGCAGCATTGGTCATCTTAGATTTTAACAGTAGCATACAAAATATTCTAATTTAAATGCAATAACATTGCTAATTTTCTGGAAAGAACCTCTGCTTACTTGGGCATTCAAACTGTCAAGAATGAGGAAGAGAGAGATGGTAAAGAAGGGGAAAGATATGAAGAGGTGTAATGTAGATACCAGATAAACTACTTTCAGCAAAGCTATGGAGATTCTCTCATATTTTCCAACGATGGGTGACGGGACGACGGAGCTTCCTGTCTGCATTGCCTGGGGGTGGAACTTCGACAGAAAATGGCCCTCCAAACCCTGAAGGGATCTCGCAAAATATGCAATTAAAGGGGTGTTTGGATGAGGCAAAACCATGGTTTGCAGAATAGCTTCTGGAGAATAGATTTTCTGGAAAAGTGATTCTGATAAAGTGAGAGTGTTTGGATAATTATTGTCAGAAGTGCTTTTTGATATGTAGAAATTACTAAAAAGGACATAAGTTTAAATGATAATTACATATAATATATATTTCATAATATATGTTTATTTGAAGTAATAAATTTATTAATAATATATATTTTGACAACATAATAAATATGACATAAATAATATAAATAATAAAAAATTAGTGTGTGTATATATTAATAAAATAAATAAATATGTTTTTAAAAAAATGATTTATTTTGCCAAATAATTGTACCCCTGAGCTGAATGAGTACACCCCCCAGCGTGCTGAATGAGTCCTCCCCCCCCCCCCCGCATGCTTGTTCCCTCCGTAGCCAATAATTGTCCCTCTGCCTACTTATCTGAAACCAAGGTTTTGTTGGGCAAAACCTTGGTTTTAAAAAAAATGGGGGTGTTTGGCAAATTTTTTGCCAAACACCCCCTAAATGAACGACCAGATTATATGAAGATGGATGGTTCAGATGCGATTCTAAAAAGCTTCATGAGATGTCTTTATGCAGGCCGTCAGATCAACTGGACGGGTAGGATATTAAGCTTATGAGGGAAAAGGAGAAAATGGCCACTGAGAGGATTCGGATCCGTAATATTGTGACTGCTTGCTAGCCTGACGCAAACCGGCAAATGAATTGGCCAATGGCCATTGATGATTTTCTTTTTCTTATTCTTTGATTTGTGGCCCAAAAATTCATATATTTGACAATGTTTGGTCAAATGTGCCCTTTAATAATTGCCCATATTGATAATTAATAAGGATAGTTTGTTGGGAAAAAATTTAGTAAGGATAGTTTGAAAAAAAAAATTGATGATAAAAATAAATTTTCAATTTTTACATTTAAGATAAAAGAGAGTATAATTTAATATAATAATCACAATATTCTACCCTATCTAATATTAAATGTAGAAACTAAATAACTAGTTCATTATGAAAATTAATATTGGTCAAAAAATTAGTTAAATTAGTTATTTTTGTATAAGTATAAGTTAATTTTCTAATATTATCCTTCATTTTAATAATTTATATTGGAAACTAAACAATTTAACTAATTCATTTGAAATTCCACCAATCTATCAACATCTCCAAATTCATCATTTAGGTCCCATATGATACGAAATATTAAAAATAAGGGGTAAAGATTGTGATTAAGATTAAAAACATATTAAAAGAATATTTAACATGAGAGATTACTTGTTATATAGTATCAAACCAGCCCATGTAGACAGTGGTATTTTCCAATTTCATCTTAATGGGTTTGTCTAATCTCATGTAACAAACAATTATTCATACTAAATATTTTTTTAATAGTTTTTCATAAACTCAATTTCGATCCTTACCTCTCATTCTCGATATTTCTTACCAAACAGAACCTTAGGATTTGACTCAAACATACCTGGTATGTGAATCATGATGATCTTCAAGACCTATTGATCTTCAATCAGTCTAATTCATACTCAATTAGTAGAATCATTGTATCTCATGTAAACTCCCATTTTTCATCAAATCCTTCTCAAAATCGTTCAAACCACCCGATAGGGTGAAACTAAACTAATTAAACAGTTAGATAACTTCCATTAGGACATTTTAATTCATTTTCAGTCGGTAAAGACTCTTCCAAATTCAAAATCCTAACATACCAATCTCCAAGACCCCAACAACTTATGGTCAAGATGGTAGAAATCGTGATTGAAACGCATAAGTGATTTGATGCTTGAAAATGCTTCCGAATGTGTAAAATTATCAAATCCCAATGGAGTCCCAATTACTTCACCTCCGTACTAAAGTTCTTTCTTTCCTTTTGATTTTCGTGATAGGAACCCATTTAAACTGAACAAAGCAAACAACATAGAGGAACTATGTCCTTCAATAGACATAGGCCTTTTTTGCACAAAAGCTATAATTTCTCCCCCAAATTCCACATCCTATGATGCTTTTTTCTCACTCGTTTATAACTTTAAATGGCTTTTCTAAACCCTAGTCTATTCAATGATATAATATTGTAATATCATTAAGTCATATGAATTAAAAAATAGGATATCACAAGACAAACTACTAATTGGACTTTATAATACTCAAATCTGATCCAATAATACTATATATCAGATAATCATATAAAAAAATGATTTTTGTATTGGTAACAAATGAAGAAAAAATCCATCTATGACTATATATATAATACAAAAACTATATTACAGATCATACTTTTTCATGAATCATGAATATTGAATAATGTGGTTCTTTCTCATTTGATGCACAAGCACGAAAGATGAGAGACAATGAATCATCCTTATGAAGAGGATTTGCACAATTTTCCATAGCAAAGGACAAAACTTTATTTGAATTGGCACACGCTATTACAACATGGACAAGGCTTGGACAATGCATTTGATATCTCACATGGTATTGGATTGAAGATGATTATTGTTTGGACTTGAAGAGGGGAAGCTAACAAGCGGTTTGGCTCCTACTCAAAGAAAATAACTACACAATGCAAACCAAAACATGATGGAGACTAGTGAGGGAAATGGCATGGAATGTAACTATAAAACCAAAGCAAGAAGCCAAAGCGGTTTGGCAAAAAATGGCAAACCATCTCTCTTTTCAATGTGTTCTGTAGGAGAGCTGAAAGGGTTCCCTTTTTGACTTTTTGTTTTAAATACAACTATCTGAATGCATTCTCTGTAATGGTGACATAACATAATAGAAATTAGAAAACCAAAGGGGCTCACATGATTTAGTTTGCACACACTCAATTTTTTTCCCAATATCTTTCCCAGAACAGCATGTACAGTGAAAAATTATTTCCAAGCCTATTAACAAATTCTCACAACTACTTTAATAAGAAACAGCGGAAAACACACAAAAAACTAGTTAGCTACTGAAAGGTTTGGACCAAAATTTTTAAAGAGAATGATTCTATGCTCTACAATGGAAATATCCACAATGACAAATCTTGACAAGCTAAAGTATTGATGCACGGTTAGCTTCTCTTAATACAAGGTGAAAAATAACAATTTACTTATAATCTGGTCGTAAGTATAAAATATGGGTCTTACATTTAGGATCAGAAAAGTAGGAAATTGTGCAAAATATCTAAAAGCAATACAAACAAGTAATAATTCACACAAGTTGAAGGATAAAAAAATCCAGATCAATTCACTCACTGTTATTACAAGGACAAGGGATAGACACTACATTCCATATCTCGTGTAATGTGAAGCTAAGAAACGGTTTGGCTGTTATAGAAGAAAATAACTATACATTATGAACCCAAGCATACAAAGAAAATAACTACTCATTATGACCAAACATGGTTATCACGCATGAGTAAGTGGAAATAAAGCCCGGACCAATATGAGCCGCGTATAATTTTGTTACATTTGGCTTAGTACAACTAATTAATAGGACATGTGCCTAAATTTAGGTCTTGTTTGATAAGAAGTATTAAAAATAAGGGATAAGGATTAGGATTGAAATTAAAAAAATTAATTTTAAGAGTATTTAGTATGAAAGATTATTTGTTATTTAGGATTAGGCAAACAGGTGGTATTCTTTAATCCTACCTACCTGAGTTTGTCTAATCCTATATAATGAGTAATCCCTCACACTAAACATTTTTTAATGATTTTTTTCAATCTCAATCCTTACCTTTTATTCTCAATGTTTCATACCAAATGGAACCTTAAGATCCCGTTTGGTAGGAAATATTGAAAATTACAAATAGAAACGGTGCCTAGATGAAGGCACCTACTCAACAGGGGCGTCCTAGGCAGCCTGCCAAGAGAATCTCTGACAACCAGCCCCCCCAAGATGCAACAGCTGCCAACAGGTTTGACCTTCTCGCATCTGCTGAAGACATAATGGAGCGAGAACAAGGAAATCTTCTTGCAAAACCCCATGGAGTGGAGTTAGAGGTCTGCACATCTGACAAGGAGCAAAGTACCGGGGTGTATATCACTCGTGCTAAACCAACATTCCCAAGATGAAGAAGCCTATGAAAACTACTAGCCCCAGGAAAGCCACACCACCAGAGCAACACAATGGATCAATCTTTGATTCTCCCGCCTATAAAGCTTTCAAAGTACCCACTATACTGGACTCTGACAAACACACGACCATCTCCTTTGTGGACCCCAAAGAAGCACTGAAATCATCCGACCGCCTATCCACCAAACAACCCAAGCCCAACTCCCACAAGGCCCAACAAACCACCGCTACAGGGAAGGAAAATGCCATTCCTAAGCCCCCGAACTTAAGCCCAGCAAAAGGGGGCTTTAAAGTTCAACAAAATGTTAAAATCAGGGCTTTAAACTCTAAAGTGAGCAATGACGCTGGGTCCCCCTCGGAGGAGCTCACCAAAGCACTAGCAGAGGCACTTGGGGCCTCTATTCGGTCAGATGATGATGTGGCTTTCCAGGAAGCTTCGGGTTCAGGCCTTGATGATGAAGCCGCCTTTGATAGGTCCGATATGGACCATTAACTATCCCTTCCCATGGTTGGATCGATCTTTGTTTGGAACTGCTAAGGTGCAGCCTCCCAGAAATTCTGTTGCATTCTTAAATCTCTACTAAAAGGCTATAAACTAGATTTGATGGCTTTAGTAGATCCTAGGAACCTAAAGCTGAGAATGTGCTCAAAAAGATAGGCTATCCAAATTCACATTGAGTGGAAGCTTAGGGGTTTTCAGGAGGAATTTGGCTTATTTGGTCGGATCAAATATCAGTAAAGGTAGTTTTAAATCACAAGCAATTTATTCATTGTCACGTCAGTAATCAGGATGGGAATAATCACTTTCTCTTCTCCGCCATCTATGGGATCCCGAACCCTACCATCCATGGTGAGCTGTGGCAGGATCTTTTGAAACTTCAAATCACTTCGGATAAGGCTTGGTTAATGGCAAGCGATTTTAATGCCACTACTTCAATTGGCAAACATAGAGGTGGGGCTCGTAGCTCCACGCAGGGGCGTAAGATCTTTAGAGATTTCATAAAGCAGGCTGGATTATTGGACCTGGGATTCATCGGCCCAAAATTTACCTGGCAACACGGTAGGCTTATGGTGCGTCTTGACAGAGATCTTAGTAACAGGAAATGGCTTGAAATGCACTCCTCAGCCCAAGTCATGCACCTCCCAAAAATACAAGTGATCACCGTCCAATCCTCATTAAACCCATTGAAGTGTATCTGCAACAACGTAGACCTTTCCGTTTCTTGGCACCGTGGATACTCCACTTGGACTTTCCAAGTCTGGTCAAAAAGCACTGGACCAGGGGGCAGGACTGGTAGAATGCATCAACTCCTTCATCCAAGAAGCTCAATATTGGAACACAACAGTATTCAGAGAAATAGGGAAGACTAAAAGGTGCATTAGATCCCATTTATCTAGCATTCGACGCTCACTCGAAGAGTCCCCTTTCTCTTTGCATCTCCTCAATCTAGAACGCAAACTTCTAGTGGAGTATGAAGACATTTGCCTCAGTGAGGAACTTCTCTGGCTTCAAAATTCGAGAAACCAATGGATCAATGATGGGGATCGCAACACAAAATTCTACCATACCAAAGCACTCATTTGTCGAAGACGCAATAGAGTTTTGATGCTGAAAACAAATGAAAATCTCTGGGAGGCCAACCAGACCAAGCTGAGGACTATGGTAGTGGACTGCTTTAAAAATCTTTATACGCCCGATCAGAACTCTAACATGTTCGGTTTAGGTGAAGGTATGTTTTCTCCTCTTCCTGATTCCATGCTGAATATGTTGGACTGCCCGATAACAAAGGAGGAAACAAAACAAGCTTTGTTCAATATGGCCCCCCTGAAATCTCCTGGCGCTGACGGGCTCCATGCACTCTTTTTTCAATCCCAATGGGACATTACTGGGGAAACAGTTTTTAACGAAATTCGACGCATTTTTGAGGGAGGTAGAACTGATCCCACTCTCAATCGCACCCTGATTGCCCTGATCCCAAAAACAGAAAATGCCCAGACTCTTAAAGATTTTCAACCCATTAGCTTGTGCACAACCTTCTATAAAATCCTTACCAAAATCATCTCAAAAAGGCTACAAAGCATCATGCCTTTGCTAACCTTGCCTTACCAATCGAGTTTCATAAAGGGCAGAAGCATAATCGATAACATCATAATAGCTCAGGAAGCAATACATTCTATGAGGAGAAAGTCTGGGAAATCTGGATGGATGGCTATCAAAGTAGACCTCGAAAAAGCATTTGACAGGCCAAGCTGGGACTTTGTCCAGGACACTCTTGTAGCCGCGAAAATACCTTGCAACATAATCCAGATTATCATGGATTGTATCACTTCAGTAAGCATGCAGGTCCTTTGGAATGGTTGCCCTACTGACTCCTTCTACCCTCAGAGAGGAATTAGGCAAGGGGATCCCCTCTCCCCATACCTTTCTGTGCTATGCATAGAACGCTTTTCCCAAGCCATACAGCATTCGGTCTCGTCAGGTGCCTGGAAGCCCATCAAGTTATGTCATAATGGCCCATCCTTATCCCATCTGTTTTTCGCATATGATCTTATCCTATCTACCTCGATCTTCCCTTCCCAAGTGCGGGTAATTCAACAAGTGTTATCAATGTTTTGTCTGTCTTCGGGTCAAAAGGTTAGCGAAGCTAAAACGAAAGTCTTTTTCTCTACAAATGTGGATCGACAGCAGGCGAGAGCCATTTGTACTCAGCTGGGCTTTAATCAAACATATAACCTTGGGAGATACCTAGGGGTCCCAATTATCTACAAAAGGGTCACTAAGGAAGCTTATCATTACATTGTGGAATGAATTAAGAAAAAATTGACTGGTTGGAAAGCTTGCACTCTCTCTCTCGTGTAGGGAGAATAACACTTGCTCAATCGGTACTCTCAACCATACCCCTATATACCATACAAACGACCCAAATCCTAGCTGCAACGTGCAACAGGATTCACTCTCTTATCCAGAACTTCATATGGGGTTCTACAGACACCAATAAGGGGGTACACTTAATGAAATGGGAAAATATCTGCCAGCCCAAGGAGTGTGGAGGATGCGGCATAAAGAACCTTAAGGGCCAGAACTATGCTTTTCTCCTGAAAATTTGCCATGCTATTCTAAAACAACCAACCGCTTACTGGGTACAAATCTTAAGGACAAAGTATAGATGGAAAGATGCACACTTTCCAAAGCAAAAACCCGTAATGTTTCTCATTTATGGAGGCATCTAGCTCCACTATGGAATGACCTTGACCTTAACCTCATATGGGACACTGGAAGGGGCAACAGCGCGAGATTTTGGTCCAACCACTGGGTGGGAGAACTTGGTCCTTTACATCATCTAGCTTTCAAGCCACTAAGCAATGAGGAGCTCCAGGAAACTCTCGACAAGTTTGTAACTTATGAAGGTTTGTGGGATTGGGACAAGTTCACGGATTACTTAACTACTGACACTCTGTCCCAAATTGCGAGTATTACCCCGCTGGCAAACTCGAACACCCCAGCACAGCAACACTAGCGTATGACGAAAGACAAGAAGTTCACTGTCCATTCGGCTTATCAATCTCTCATGGAACCCGAATGGAATGACAGGAGCAACATTTGGAACTTAGCATGGAAATGGCCGGGAGCGCAAAGAATTCGAACCTTTCTATGGTTGACACTAAGTAACAAATTGCTCACAAATTCTATAAGACTTAAGAGAGGAATGTCAGCGAGCGACAGAAGTGAAATTTGTGATAACGGAGTAGAAGACCTTGATCATGTCCTCAGGAAATGCAAACTTGCCTCATCTTGCTGGCAGTTCATCATGCCTTCTGCGCATCAATTCCATTTCTTCAACTACCCTTTTGATGCTTGGTTAAGTGAGAACCTGTGACCCTGTGAGCAGAACCACCACTGGTGAATTATCTTCGGTATCCTCTGTTGGAAACTGTGGAATGCAAGGAATCGTCATATTTTTAATCATGAAGCCATGCATGCCCTTAGTCTGGTTAACGAAGTCTCCACGATGGCTGACTACACTATTCGGGCTAATGAGTTTCATAAGTCTTGTCTTTTAACTTAATGTAGCTTGCTGTTGGTTTTGTTTTGTTTTTCCTCATGTCTTGTTTTCGCTTGTTTATGCCGTGAATAAAGTTTGCTTTTTACTCAAAAAAATTAGGAATAGGAATTGGAATTGAGAAAATCTATTAAAAGAGTGTTTAGTGTAAGAGATTGTTTGTTATATGGGATTAAGTAAACTTATAAAGGTGGGATTGGGGAATATATGGGTTTGGCTAATCCCATATAACAAACAATCTCTTACACTAAACACTCTTTTAATAGATTTTCTCAATCCCGATCTCAATCTCTGTTTCTAATTTTTAATGCTTCTTACCAAACGGGATCTTAATACCTAACAGTGTATCTAACATGAACTCTTACGCCTGTGCTTAGTAAAAACCAACAAAAGAAAAAAGGACACGAGCTAAGGCCGTGCTCCGTAAACCATCTTTCGCAGCAGCAAGCTGTTTTGCATTATTAGGATATAAACTCATTCATATGGCACCAGTCTAAGACATAGGGGGTGTTTGGATAGCATTTTGTGCAAACCATGGTTTGGGCTTCCAAACCATGGTTTGCAAGTGCATCCAAACGGTGCCTTAGGGTGTGTTTGGATGAAACCAAACCGTGGTTTGGAAAAGTGATTCTGGAGAATAGATTCTGGGGAGAATAGATTATGTGAAGAATAGATTTTGTAAAAAAAGTGATTCTGAGAAGTGAGAGTGTTTGGATAGTTGTTATCAGAAGCACTTTTTATATATACAAATTACTAAAAAAAAGACATAAGTTAATATGATAATTACAGAAAAAATAGATTTTATGATATATTTTAATTTGAAGGAATAAAATTGTTAATAATATATTTTTTACCAACATAATTAATAATACATAAGATAATATAATTAATAAATAATTAATGTGTATATATATTTATAAAATATAAGACTAAATATGTTTATCAAAAAATATGTTTATAAAAAAAATAACAAGATACATATCATATAGGCTCTCACACTCTCCCTTTTTTCTCCAAAAGCAAAAAAAATTGGCTTTTTCGAAAACCATGGTTTTGGAGTCAAAACCATGGTTTTGGTTTTTAGAGGGGGTGTTTGGGTGATTGACACCCCAAACCATGGTTTGGGTCCCCAAACCATGGTTTGGGGTGTCACCCAAACACACCCATAGTCCATTGGAAAGAACCTTTGTGATGATTGGGCCTGAACATGACCCAATAAACTTAGGCCCATATAAAAATGGGTCCACTTAGGCCCAAAAGTATTTTTCATTGATTTTGCTCATTCAACTTTAAGAAGTAACCAAGTTTCTCCACCTTGTTAGGATTTGGTAAAAGAGAGTAATCCCTAGCAACGTAATAAACTAAAGTTTGGTGTTTATATTTAATATCTAACATTATTTCAAAAAAAAGTGCCTCCAATAAAAAGATATCTATGTGTAGCCAAAAAAAAAAATTTAAGAAATAAATAACAAGGCTAGATCTATTAGAAAAAGTTAGTTCTGCACAACATGACAAATCAATTCCAAATCTCCGCTATAAGATATATTCATATTTAATGTCCAATAATACTTTGAACACAATTGTTTTCAATAATAAGATACCTATGCCTAACAAAAAATCTTAAAAAACATGTGCCAACAGGATTAAGTCTAGCAAAAAGAACTAATTCCTCATAACGTGACAAATTAATGTTGGAACTCTCTTTTATTAACAAGAAGATACTTGTGCCTTAAAAAAAAAATTTAAGAATTATGTGGAACGGTGGGTACAAATCAATTTGTGCATCAACGGAGAGTAAATTTTTTTTTCTTATCGGGTGATTTCAAAGGCACCTCCATTGGTTTAGAGCATTCAAAAATAAATAAATTTATTAAATAATTATCACAAAGTTCAAAACTAGTTACTCATCATACGAATTTGATAACTTTGAAGCTTAAAAATATTAAATCTAATATTGTCAACGTATTTAAAATCTTTATCCGGACCTGATAGAAAAATTGGTTTATTGGTCAGACTAACCAACCCGAGTTGGGTTTTGTCTTGCTAGCATAACTTAGATTACTAGAACCTCTTAATTGGAAAAAAATGCAATGTGAATTGTGCTTTCCCGATTAAAAGACTCAGAAGCTCCTAAACAATTCCCTTTCCAAAAAAATAAATAGGTATCGTTAATTGACTAATTAGCCCTTATTCTTAATTAAATTACACTCTTCAATATTAAATGTTTGCGCGAGTCACGCAATTTAATTAATGTTTTAATTTGATGATTATATTTCAAAATAATAATGCATCTAACTTGCGTACACGCCTCTAGCTGAGGCCTTGCCTTTCAATGGCGTAAAAGAATATAATAATAACAAGCTTCTGGGAAAACAACGGCACATTAAGTCATGTAACCAAAAAAAGGAATTAAAAAAAAAATGGAAGCGGAAACAACTGTGTCCTCCTAATTTTTATTTAAAAAATTTTCATATTTCTTTAAATGTTTTTAAAAAGCATTGTTTGAATTTCTAATTTTTTAAAATGATATATTTTTATTCCCAAAATTTATATACATTGTCAGTCAAAATAAATAATATATTGCATATCTCTCTCAAAATTAAGTTAAAATTGCACGTATTTCCATTATTACTTTTAAATAACATCTCTGTTTTTAGAAATAAAAAGGGGCTTGTTGTAATTTGATAATTTCAACATAATTCAATGGATACATGATTAATTTAGTTTTCATTCCAGCAAAGGTTTCCATATTTTTTAAAGAAACAAAAGGCATTTATATAATTTCAGTAAAATCCAAAGAAAATTCAGTTCGATTATTTAGATATAAAAGAGATTGTTATACATTGTAAATGAAATTAAGAATAGACATACGTAACTTAATTTTAAAGTTATTCTAAAACTCAAAAGACTAAAAGTTTAAATTTAATGGAAAATCAATATTCAAGACGAGAAATGAAAACTTTGTAATCCCAAAGATCATTTTGTTTAAATGCTTTAATTTAGAAAATTCTTCTTCAAGTGAAATTTTCTTTTTTATTTAATATTCCTTCACCGTTTTCCGGATAAAACGGTATGAACAATTTTAGTAGTGACTTCCCATGTTGGAATAACTTAACGTTCAAGATTAATTGCATCTGATCCTAATAATAATACTATGCTTGTGATTGAAATATTGGTTTTTTCACAAAAAGATTCTCTTTTTTTATGGCGAAAAAAGGACATAAAGTCTATTCCTTGAAAATAAATTGTGGGAAGGTTGGAATAAACTCAAAGTGCTTTGCTTCTCACAAGCCCAACCTTAAGGTTCAAAATGCAAAGTTTAGACTTTAAATCCTTTCAGAACTAACCAATGATGCAAAATTAACATAAAGTTACAGACATTGTTTTTAAATTTTTTGTAAACAGAGTTGACCTCTTAGAAAAAGTTCTTTCGAAAGAAATTGATTCTGGCCATATGCAAATAAAATGCTACTCCCTCCTACCCTTAGTATAAGAGGGGCTAGAATTTAGATTTTATCTTAGATATACTTTCTTAATTTCTTTTTTCCCTTGTATTTATTATTTTTTAAAATGAATTTAACTATATAATCTAATTTTTTTAATTTAATGCAATTTAAATACACACGTACACACAAACATGTTAACGCCAAATTCAAATCCAAGACTTTGTCCAAACATAATAGGTGGCATTACTGCTAAAGCAACTAACCATTGACAATATGATGTTATACGATCTTCTATTCTTAATATAAGAGCTAGTTTAATTTTTAATTTGGTCTTAAATATAAGATCCTAATACACTTTGTCTCTCATATTTATTCATTTTTTTTAAAGTAGTCATTCCAATAACTGCACATGTTAAAAGTTTAATCAAATGATAGTTTTAGTTAATACATAATTAAGCATTAGCAAAGATGTTTTAGAGAAGACAATGCATAATTATTACAAATAACTAACTCAACAAATGTTTTTAATCCATTCAAATTAGTCAAATAACTCGTATATTAAAAATCAAAAGTATTAGTAACAAATGATCAGGGTAGTAATTGACATGACACCCAAGTATTAGTAACAAGTCAAATGGTTTTTTATTACATGCAAAAATCGGCTAAATATGGCATTTCCTCCGGTTTTTAATATAAGAATTAGTTTAATTTTTAATTTTATTCTAAATATAAGATTTTAATTTATTTTGTCCTTTATATTTATCCGTATTTTTTCAAGTTAGTCCTTATAGTAATTGCACATGTTAATTATTTTATCAAATGATGATTCTAACTAATATATATTGGTAAGGGTATTTTAAGAAAGATAATACAAATATACAATTTAATTAATTTTCTTAATCTACTAATCAACTAATTTTAATATTAAGCATTGTAAGTAGTAATTTTTTTTAAATATATTTTCAACAAGAATGCATTGATCATCAAATGGTTGGCGAAACTTTTGACTGGTCTATACCAAATAATTGCAATACATGCACACTTACACTAATGAAAGAGCTGGTTCATCTACACCGAAACTACAATCTAGTACATCTTATTTGGATAGTTTTTAATTAATATTTGGAATTAGAATTTTTCAAACAAGTCATCTAGTAGTAATGATCAGCAAAGTCACGTCTCAAATTGGAAAACGCATAAATGAAGGTGTGCCAAATTTTATGTAATTCTAATTCTTTCGGTTTTTTTCATAAGATATAATTTTTTTTGGTATTTATTATAAGTTACATTTTGAAGATGTCTTAAATTCTAATACACTTGTTAATTATATGTCTTCCTATTAATCATAAGAGTTCTCCAATCACTTTCTCTTAGTCACCCTCTTGTATATTTAGAGGAAAAAGTAATTTTTTTAACATATTTACTGGTTTTATTTAATTTGAATCGATTTGTTAATCAATGTAATTTATTTAATTGCAACTTATAAAAAGAATAGAAGGGAGTGTTGTGTAAACATGATTTCTTTTATCCTATTTATACAAGAAAGAGAATTTTTTCTTTAATATAAGTTATCTTATTCAATTTAGGGTTAATACAATTTTTAGTCCCTTAAAAATTTGATGAAACGAGATTTCAAAACCTAAAACCACTAATTTCAAATTTTAGGAATCAAAATTAAAAGGATGTCAAACTTTAGAGACTAAAAATGATATTAACCCATAAATTTATTATATAAATGTATTAGTAGTTTATTAGTTTTAATTTCTTGAACTTTTGTTTAAAGTATGTATGAATACATAGTAGGGATAGAGTTTAAAAAATTACTACTTCCTGTCTTAATTATAAGATCTCGTTTATAAATTATAAATAAAATCATATAATTAGGATAATTAAATTTTAAAATAAAAAAATGCTTAAATTGAAGACAAGATAATGTTCATATACTAGACCTAACAAATCACAGGCTAAGGTTTCCGTCCGCCAAAATTGGGAAAATGGGGGAGGAATATTAACCCAATCCACATCCATATATATTCCATGGGATCCAAGTCCACATCCCACCTTACCCGAATCTTATAGTTCCTGGAAGTACTAATTATCATCCTTCTTTTTTTAAAAAAATAAAAATAAAATTGCAGGGTGAAGGATGACCACAAATTATGGACCATGAAAATAATTTAATTAAAGGGGCAAATAGGAGTAAAATAATAGGTGGATGATAGGTATAAATGGAGGGAAATAGGTGGGGACAAGCACGTGTCAACCTACATTAGCGGAAAAGTGGAAATCCTTGCATACGCTGCCACGTCATCTGTGTGGTCCTTTTTGGTTATTAAAAGGACAGTGGTGTCCGCGTAAGCGAGGTCACACGCCACTTAAATTCTGGCAAACGGCATCCCTGGGCGGGCCCCACTGTCCCCAGCGTTTCTTATGGTTGAAAATCCGTGGCTGCTTTCTCCTCTTCGCAACGTGCTTTTTGAGCCGTTTTACAAAGGAAATGTCCGTTTGCGGTAGCGGTGAATAGTTGTGATTTTAGATAATCGTAAATTTTATAAGTGACACTAGCTATAAGTGACACTGGTTAAACGTGATTTTTATTTGGATATTTTTTTATAAGTGATGTTAAGAATTGTAATTATGTTTAGTTTTTATTTATTAAAATCACTTGTGGATGTATAATTGCTAAAAAGGACATGAAGGTAATAAAGTTGTTTACATTTTCATAATTATTATATTTAATAATAAATTTTATTAAATATAATTTAATAAATGACATGAATATTTAAATATTATTTTTATAAGAAAAAGCAATCAAAAGGAATCAAGAAACAATCACAAGTATTCAAGGTGATTATTCGCAAGAGGCACCTTAAGGATTGGAGATTGTAAATTTGTGAGAATAAGATGAGTTAATTCCGATTCGTATAAAGAAAGTGAACAAATAAACAAGGAAACATACCTTTTGATTATTTGATTGATCCAAAAAGGTGAGATGACAGCCTTTTAAGAAAAAATTTGAAGTGGTTTAGCTGTTTAGGTTGAAAACTTATAGGCAAAATATATGAAGATAATATTTGAAAAAAGATTTTTAGAAGAGTAAATGCAGAGATATCATTTTAGATAAAATGACAATAATAAATATAAAAATAAGCTGAAAAATTATTTGTCATCATTTTTCTTAATCTAACGATGCTCCACGAATTAGAATATTACTTGAATATTTGATTGCGTTGTTTCAATCATATGTCATCTGTTATCTGATTTTTTTTAAAAATGTCTTTGAGATAAAATTAAAAGAAAAACAGTTTCATATTGTATGTTTTTTAAAAAAATTAAAATAATTACCATTAGAATGAGGGGTAGATTGGAGAAAATTTAGTTACTGAAGATTCATTAGGATTTTTCAAACGCATAAGCTACTTCTTGTTTTTATCCTAAAAGTGCGGTAAAAGGTTAAAATCACGATTCATCGGGATTTTATAAAAATTATCCAAACACCCTAAACATGCTTTATAAACACTTATTTGAATTTAAACGGGATTATTTGAGATCCTACTGCTTAACCAAACAGGCTCGAAGTTGATCAAATTGGGAGTGTTTGGGAAACAAAAAAATACTTTTTTAATTTTTTTTATAAATTAAAATAATTTTTTTTACATATTTATTTTATATATCATAAAATTATTTTTAAAATTATGGTTTTGATTTTATTTAAACACTCTCTTAATGTACAAATTTGTTTTAAATGTTTTTACTTAAGAATATTGAATATTTGAAAGTTTTGTTAAAGTAAATTTGTTCCAAAATTTAAAAGCACAGCAATGTTGTTTCTTATTATTAAAAATATTATTAATTATTAAAATAATAACATTAACGGTTAGTATTTTTAAATTAAAAAGTAATATTGTTACGATTTTAAATTTTCAAAACATATTTGTTAAAAAAAATTGAGTACGCTCTTAAATAAAAAATTTTAGAATAAATTTACATTTTAAAACTCTTGTTTTTAATATAAGAGTTAATTAATTAATTTTATAATGGAGCAAGAATAGTCTCACTGATTGAGAGAGATAGATAAGTGGCCTGGGACGATGTGGGGTGAGGTGGGATTGAAGGGAGGGAAAAGTAATGATTTTGAAGTCGCTTAATTTTCCAGAAAATCTGTTGTTAATTGTTATATTGAAGTTATTAATAGCATTACAAAAGTTATTAACCGTTATACTGAAGTTGTAAAAATTTTCAAAACAGTTGTGTCCGGTCACCGGAGCTTGTTGAATTTTCTAGAAAACCTGTTGTTAATTGCTATACTGAAGTTGTTATAGCATTATAAAAGTTGTTAACGGTTATATTGAAGTTGTAAAAATTTTCAAAAAAAATTGTTTCCGATCACCGGAGCTTGTTGAATTTTCCAAAAAACCTGTTATTAATTGTTATATTGAAGTTATTAATAGCATTACAAAAGTTGTTAACCATTATACTGAAGTTGTAAAAATTTCAAAAAAAAATTTCCGACCGGCGGAGCTCTGGTGACCAATTGTCGGTTGGTATCCGGAGCTCCGGTGACCGGCCGGCCAGTAGGGGCTGTAATATTTTAAAAATAATATTTAAAATGAGGGGCAATTTGGTCTTTTCTTTTCACATAATAATCTCAATTTGGTCTCTTGAGACCAAATTGGAATTTCTAAAATTTAACATACTATTTGGGGATTCTGAAATTTAAGTACTCCTCCGGTCCTTAATATAGGACCCAATTCTTGAGTTGGTTTTGATCCTAAATATAAAACCCATTTTTCATATTTATCAATTTTCTCTTAATTACCCTTATGAATACTCTCTCAAGTATAATCAAGTAGAAGAGGGGGAGGAGGTATTATAAAAGATGATTATGGTGTTTTAGGAAAAATGTGTCACTTTTTTTATAATTAACTAACTTACCTAACTTCCTTAATCTAATCAAATTATTTAAATGGGCCTTATATTAAAGACCGGAAGAGTAGTATTTTTCTGTCTTTTTCTCTTTTAATAACAGTAAACTTATAACTATTGTGAGAAAAATAAGCGGCCCACTGAGGCCTGAGCCAAGGCGGGGAAGTGAGGGTGAATCATATATTTTATCATTTTATAAGTTTTTTAATTTTTTAATATAGACAAAAAATAATCCCACTTGCTGTGTGACTAATAACACGTAAGCCTGCTCCCTGAGAAGGCTGTGGATGCAGCCCAAGAGGGCTAGGGCTATAAGCCTCGAACATTCCTGTAGGCTTGGAAGATTGTATAGGGAAACACGTAATTGCTGCAGAAGGCGAGTGCTCGTATCGTTTTCGCAGCCGAGCGGGGGATTTTCTTATGACGTGGCAAACTCACGCTTGAAATGCGCCTCCCTCTCTCGCCGTTTCGCGGCTCTTTGCGCTGCAGGGAGCGAAGCCAGTGATTGATTGATGTACCGAAGCCGGTCCTCTAGCTTGGGGGATGACATCCACATGAAGTCATATAAATGATTTTAACTCCGATGCTAATTATAAAAACTAATTAATTAATTTAAAGAAAATAAAAAAATAAATTGAGTTAGTTATTTATCTTAAATAATTTTTTTTGTCTAAAATATCATTACTAATCAAGTGAAGTGATTAGAATTATTAGTATTAGGATGACTATTTTGGAAAAAAAATGTATAAATATGAGAGATAAAGTAGATTGGGGTCTTATATTTAAGACCAAAATAAAATTTAAACAGGATCTTATATTAAGGACCGGAGGTAGTAAATATAACCGTTAATTGATTTTTAATTTGATTTTAAACCTAAATTTACTTTATCTTTAATATTTATTTATTTTGTCTTAAACAATTATGATATATATTAAAAAAATTACTATTAATTTATAATTCAAACACACATAATTAATAAAGATATTTTATAAAAGAAAATATTTACTTATCACAAATAATTAATTTAACTAATTTTTTTAATCTCCTTAAATTACTTAACCATGTCTTATACTACCTTTGATCTTAATTATAAGATCTTGTTTATAGTTTTTAAATAATGTTTATGATAAGGACAGGAGGTAGTATTAAGTACCAGAGGTAGTATAATAAAAATATTACCTAGCTTGTACCAAGGGGATTTTATTATTCATGTGTATTTAATACCTCATTTTATTTAGAGTATCAATATAATGAAAAAAAGTTAGTGTGTTAAATACACTTGAAAAATAATATCATGATACTAGATGTAATACAAATAAGAGTAGGGTGCTAGATGCATTAAGAATAAGAATAAGATGCTGAATGTATATAAAAAAATAAGATCAGAATGTTACCTTACCCATTTTTTATCCTGAAAGTAATGAAATTATTAAGTTTAATTTTATATTGTAAATTACAGTCAATCGATCCCCATAGTCAGAGGCTTTTTTCTGCCTTGTGGGTGCCGCTGGCTTTTGTGAACATTTCTTTATGTTAACTATTTTAAAAAATTCAAAAACCCTTCTTCATAATTTTCATTAAGAGTGTGTTTGGGATCACGTTTTGTGATCCCAAACTGACTTTTTCCCAACAAAACTAGCTTTTGGTTATAATTTTTGTTTGGAATCACGATGGAACAAAATGAACTTCATGAAAATAAGTCGCTTTTGGTTGAAATCATCTTTTGTTGTTTGTGGGATGCATCACGGTGAGGTGGGAAAAAATGAGCTTTATGAAAATGGGATACACTCTCTCTTGCTTCAAAAGAAGTGTCATTTGCATAGAAAATAACCATACTATCCATATTTATTTGTTGTATATAATAAAATTTATATCCTTTTCAGTCATTTTATATCCAAACTTACTTTTTTATTAATCATCCAAACAAGTTTTAGCTTTTCAAACTGACTTTTTTATAAAATCCAATCCAAACATAAATCACATTACACTATCTGACTTTTATCCAATCTGACTTCTGTAATAGTCAGATTGAAAAAAAAAAGTTACTTTTCCACCGCTAATCCAAACACACCCTAATTCAAGTAGAAGAAAAGGAGGTTTCCAAATAATAAGCAAGCATTGTGTAAATCATAAGTCAATTGTTCTGCCGTTGGTTTGTGTCCGACCCCTTGCCCAAAATTTTGTTACAAAAAAAAATTGAGTCGGACCATGATTGTTCGGGTTGAGCTGGAAAAACCGTTTTCTTCCACTTATGATTACTTTAAAAAATTCCTTTAAATTTTTTTATATTTATTTCTAATTATTTCTTAAAAAACTAATGCAAAAATCTCTGGTTAGACCAAAAAATCACTACTTCTACTGTCTTTAATATATGACCTAATTGTTGAATTGGTTTTGATCCTAAATATAAGACCCATTTATCATATTTATTAATTTTTTTAAATTACCCCTATAGATACTCCCTTAAGCATAATCAAGTAGAAGAAAGAGAGAAAGTATTAAGAAAGATGATTATGGTATTTTAGAAAAAACGTGTCATATTTTTTATAATTAACTAACTTACTTAACTTTTTTAATATAATCAAATTAGTTAATTAAGTTTCATATTAAGGAGCGGACGAGTACTTTGTAGCCGAAATCCAGGATCGATTTTAGAAAATTGAACGACTCCCAAGTCCCAACGGAACATTGCGGTGGGTTTTCAAATTTCTTACGGGGATGAATAGTGTTATATGTCCCACTTTTATTTTGGTGGGCCCCAGATTAATTATCATGGAGACGACAAATTGAGGAAGAAAGTCAAATTAAACAATGAGAAAGTCATAAAACCTAACCACGTTAGGAAGCATAGGAAGTCTAATCGAAGCCATATTGATCAAGTTTGAAACTGGGGGTGAATTATTTGATTATGATTATGATTTTGATTTTGATAATGGATGACATGGTTAGGTCCTTGTTTGGAAGCCATCAGATCTACACCCACGCGAATCTAATTTGCATCATAGATGTATTAATTGCACAATATATCTTTCACCTAACATCTCCAAATTAAAATTTAATCGTCCAGATTTCTTTATTTTTTTAATTAAAAAAATCAGAACCACTTAAATTTAATCCCAGTATCTCCACTCAAATACATATATTCTCACATGTATGGCGCTGCAAACCACGCCCGTCTATCTTATATGCTGTTCCTAATCCTAAATGAAATCTCAATCAATTTTATTTATCATATTTATCTATTTTTAAAGTTATTTTTATAATAATTGTATATATTAAAGAGTTTCCATTAAAAGTAATCTTTATAATAATTATATACATTAAAGAGTTTTCACTAAATAAAAGTTCTAACGCATACCATAACAAAAGTAATTTAGGAAAGACTTTCTATTAAACAAAAGTTCTAATGCATATGATAGCAAGAGTAATTTAAGCAAGATTACACACATTTATTATAAATAATTATTTTAGTGAACTTTTTTAATATTCACAAACTAGTTATCAAACTCTTATATTAAAGATGAGGTTGTATATGAGATTTTTTTTTTCATAAAGGACATAAATAGTTTGACTAAAATTTTTTGCATTGTTTTTTTAAAGGATTGAAATGAGTATTACTCCTCTAGTCCTTAATATAAAATCTAATTAAAAGGTTGATTTTAGTTCTATATGTAAAATCTATTTCACATGTTTATTAGTTTTTTTTTTTCAAAGTTAACCTTATTGATATTTCCTTTCTAAGTAGGAGAGTAAGAGAAGAAATTAAGAAAGACACTTATGGTGTTTTAGAAAAAAAAAATTATATTAACTAATTTAATTAACATCTTTAATCTATTTAAATTAGTTAATTAGGTCTTAAGAACCGGAGGTATAGAATGCAATCAATATTAAAAAATTGGTGCATTCTCATAATTGATAAATATTTGGTAAGGATGGACCGTGGATCTATAGATAGTATCATTAGCTTAAATATTTTCATTATATTGAATATTCATAAAGATTTCTCACATTAATTACACGTGTGCATATTTGAATCGATGTGATTAATCTTAAATAAAGAGCATGTCTACAAAATTTATAATTTGCATAATTAATTAACTCATGGGTAGTTTTTTGTATGTGCTCAATATATATGCATAATGCGTATGTTTGTAAGTACATTAATAAAAGGAGTCCTTTTTAATACCATTATCTAATATTTAGTGTTATCAAGTCCTTTTTCTAAAAGCTAACATAATTTTTTTTTTCATTTACTGGCATTTTGGTTTTTGTAAAATGTTTATTTTTAAATTTTATTCCAATAGTCTTGAGTTACCATTGAGAACATGTGACCCTTGTTAAAATTTTAAAAATTTTAAAAATATAGTAGTGTTATTAAAACTAATTCAAAGGTTCATTATACACATGAAGGAAACGTGTTCACTTGAAGGAGAATGGCAACCTGTATTAGAATTCTAAGTATCACGAGTCATGTATCTTTTAATATTTTTTTAATCTATGCTTTGAGAAAAACAATATATTAATTCCAACAAGAAATAATCTAATTTTAAAACTTATATATATAAAAACAATCATATCTTTTTATCACTCCACAATGAATTGATATATACACCAAACTATTAGCTATGTCATTTTCTTAAGTGAAAAAAGGTATTACCTCCAGTTCTATTTATAAGAGTTAGTTGACTAATTTGAAGAAATTAAAGAAATAAGTTAAATTAGTTATTTGTAATAAACATATATTGTTTTTCCTAAAATATCCTTACTAATCAAATGTATTGGTTAAAACTATTATTGTTAGAAAGACTATCGTAGGAAAAAAATGTATAAATAAAAGAGACAAAATGGATTGGGATCTTATATTTAGGATCAAAATAAAAGTCAAACAATATCTTATATTAAGAAGTAAAGGTAGTATGTAATAAATTTAAGGGTTAATGCTATTTTTCAGTCTCTAAAATTTGATCTTATTTTAGTTTTGATGGATGATTAAAATGTGAAACCAATGATTTTGGTTATTGAAACCTTATCTCAGGAACCAAAAAGGTTATTTTATAAATAAAATTTTTAAGCAAGCCAAAATGAGATCAATCAAATGTTAGAGATTAAAGCCACTGGTCTCGAATTTTACAAACAAAATTAAAATAAAGTTAAATTTTACGTACTCTAAATAACATTATTAGCCCTCAATTTTATTCATTCCATTATTTGATAAATTAGTGTTTAATTACGAATAATTGTGTTGTAGTTAATCATCATTACGTTCTTATCACATTCATAGTATCATCATTTCATTGTTGAAAACAAATTAAAAATTATACAACCCTTAGGATCTCCATAAGTTTTCCCTTAAATACATATTTGAAAAAAGGTTTAAATATATACATGATTATTATATTGCAAAATGCAAATAATAAATCAATATTTAAAGAAAGTTGCGTTGTTTAATTAAGTAAATAAATACAAAAGGTCAAATCTAGAATTGAATATTATACTATTAAATATGGAAATGCATATTAAGATAACGTGCAGGTATAATGAATGATATCCATGAAAGGCAATGCTTGATCACCACAAGGCATGGGCCATGATTAGCCACATGGGTTCATATATTGGAGACGCTTGTGCTTGCAAGTTGCAACAATGGAATGTTTAATAATATACTCCTCCGGTCCTTAATATAGGACCCAATTCTTGAGTTTGTTTTGGTCCTAAATATAAGACCCATTTCTCATATTTTTAAATTTTCTCTAAATTACCCCTATGGATACTCCCTCAACTATAATCAAGTAGAAGAGGGAGAGGGGTATTAAGAAAGATGATTATGGTGTTTTAGGAAAAATGTGTCACTTTTCTTATAATTAACTAATTTACCTAACTTCCTTAATGTAATCAAATTAGTTAAATGGGTCTTATATTAAGGACCGGAGGAGTAATTTACATAACTCGCATCCTTGTTTATGATGCAATCTCCCAAGCCTTTTCAATTATTTTTATTATTTTTCTTTGATTCTAGACGCAGGAGATAAATAATCAATTAATGGAAATGAATGAAATTAGTTAAACTAATCATTTTTAAAAATAGTTGTTAATTTTATTAAAATATTCTTTTAATTCTTTTATAACGGAATAAAATCTCCTTTTAATATGTGAAATAAGATAGGCAATTTACAAATTATAAAGTTAAAAGATAAATTGAACTGGAATCTTATATTTAAAGTTAAAAAAGTTCTTTTAATTAATTTTTATATATTTTTTATATTTAAGATGGGAGGGAGTACTATTTAGGATTCAATGACTTGGGTATGTTTACCATCTTATATGTCATGTTTGAAAATATTAATATTAACTTGTTATCGTAAATTTACAATCAACTAACCACTTTATGCCAAATCAATTTACTAGAATATAACATGAATAATATGCTAGAATTTTTTTTTGGCAAAAAAAAGTTCAGATTTATGAATTATTTCATTTAATAAGAATTCAAAACAAAAATTGTATGCCAAAAATGTCATCTTACCATATTAATTAATTTGTAAATTCATTTCATATAATAAATTGGGAAAAGGAGGAGCATTCCGCCCGTAAAACATGTTGATGTTATGATGTAATGACATTGACAAGTCCATTTTTATTTTATTTTTAACATAAATCAATAAGAAAATTAAACGCAAGCTAAAATAGTGAAATAGTAAATACCACAGTCAATTAACAACTTTCATAAATAAAAAAAGAAAGAGATAATGTATGTTCGAACTTTTTATAAAAATAAGTGTAAAAAAATATGAATTATGATAAAAAAAAGGAGGTAATGTGTAATAACAATAACTACATATAATTTTATGTGTTATGGGGATTCATAGTTTTCTAAAACTTTATAAATTTTTAAAAAAATAAATCAGCTGAAAAAACCAACAATAACAAGAAAATAATAAGATAATAACAATACAAAATTGGACTTAATCCCTTTTATAAAAGTATTAATATAAAATATAAAGTTATCATTTACCATTATCATTACAAAATATTCCTCCGGTCTTAAATATAAAACCCGTTTTGTAGTGTAATATTTATACTCCTCCGGTTCTTAATATAAGACCCATTTAATTAATTTGATTAGATTAAGGAAGTTAGGTAAGTTAGTTAATTATAAGAAAAGTGACACATTTTTCCTAAAATACCATAATCATCTTTTATAATATCCCCTCTCCCTCTTCTATTTGATTATGGTTGAAGGAATATCTATAGGGGTAATTTAGAAAAAATTGATAAATATGAGAAATGAGTCTTATATTTAGGACCAAAACCAACTCAAGAATTGGGTCCTATATTAAAGACCGGAGGAGTATTATAAAATGGGTTTTATATTTAAAAACGGAGGAATACAGATAAACATCCAGTTAAATTAAATTAAGAAATCATGTATATTTTCTAAAAGTATATTTGTGAGCATTCTACAATTTTAAATTCTTTTTATTTTTTTATATTTCTATACAAATTATTTATCTTTATATATCAATTTTCTCAACTCTCTTCCCAACAAGCAATTTCTCGCACGGATTATTCTTTGGTTTTTTCCGGGAAGAAGGTACGATTTTCATTTCTTAGAAAAAACTCAGAGTAAATGTGACCCAAAACAAAAACAGGAAATGCGAAAATGAAAGAGAAAAAGAAAGAAAATTTGTATTGTATTAGTGTAAAGCCATCAAAACCAAACCATCGTCGCTTTTCACTTCCAATTTCCATTTCTTCTTCTTCTTTCTCACAAAAGCATTTTTAGTCTCTCTCTCTCTCTTACTCAAGCTCAAAAAGCTGTGTCCACTCGTCGGCTCGTCGCAACCTTTCGGTTTTTAATTTTTAATAATCATTTCGAAATATTTCTTCTGTATATATATTTGTGTCTATCGTCCCTTCATCATCGTTTTCATCTTCCTCATATTCGTCTTCCTTGTTGATCACTGTTCATACATTGATTTGTACGTACTACGTACTCACGCGCGCACGTACGGCGTCGTTTTGACGGATGGCTGCCGGAGTGGAGTTATCGGCGGGCAGAACCGCTGGTGGTGGGATTGCTATGGAATTCCCGGCCGGTGATGAGAACTCTTGTTTGTCGCCGCAGAGGCTTCCGAGGAGGCTCCGGCGACGGTTTCTTGATGTGGAGTGCAAGTCTCCGAGGACTGTTGAGGAAATTGAAGCGAAGCTTCGAGATGCTGATCTTCGAAGACAGGTAATTTCTTATTTCGGAATAGTTAAGTTTGGTTGGTGAAGCAGTTTACTGATTTTAGGAACTAACACTGGAGGGGCTTCAAAATTATGTGTTTTCTTCCGCTTTTTTCGCTTCGTGATTTGGAGTTATGATGAATTCTCTTTTGGAAAGTTTGGTGATTATGAAGCACCAAGATCGTAATTATTTTTCTATTGGATTCATCGGCTTCCAGGTAGAGCGGAGAATATCAATCAGTTTCGAAAAGTAATTCTTCCTTTTCTTTCATTCCGCGTCAGTTCTTTTCATAGTCTCCCTTGCTTTGTTTACAAGGTTATTTCTATGTTAGGTAGGAGAGGATGCTTTTCCGTTCGAAATTTGTTTCCCCCTTCACGGTGGTGCTTTTCCCATGGTTTTCAATGCTGAATTTTCGTTTTTGTTATGTTTTCCCGTCAATTCTTTAAATTTGTATCGCGGCGTTCGTTTTTGTTGGAATTAAATAGAACTTCTGCACTGATGGTATGCAATGGTTCCTCCACCCGACACGGATGCCCCCCCGGGGCGCTCCTCTTCTCTTTCCTTCCCTCGTTTTTCCTTTGTAATGTTTTTTTCCTTTTTACATAAATCCTAAGTCTTTTTTCTTTTGTCATATATACTTCTACCCTTTTAAATTTAATTATTCTTACTTTTTCCCAATGTTGCCTTAACCATAATTTTCATCTTTCAACAAATATTAAATTTCAAGGCATGTTTGAGGATTTTGGAAGTTCGCTTTGCCAAATTTTTTCCCCTTCAGACGGATGCTCATGAGTGCCCTCTTTCTTTTACCTGTTGCAGAAGCACTATGAGACACTCTCGTGCAAGGCACGTTCAAAACCAAGAAGCCCTTCCAGGTCCTCATCTCAGGAGGAGGATCTTGGCCAGCGACTAGAAGCTAAGCTGCAAGCCGCCGAGCAGAAGAGGTTGGTTCTCGATGTTGAATAGCCGACGTTATAGTTGTAGTTTACCGTAATAAATATTTATGTACAGTACTGTTAAAGTCACAGTTTCCAAGTTTCTCCACGCTGCGATTTACCTATCTTGGTTAGACTTATTTGGTCTATACCAGTTTCTCTCATATACCGAGAAATAGGATAGTCTTTTAAGCTTGAGACTCTTTACGGTCATTTCATGATAAAAGTAGTTGGAATAATATGTTTATAAATAATTTGCTTCTATTCAGGAATAATTAATAGTTAAACAAGATTTCTTTTCATATGCCAATGGAATTTGGATTTTGATTTATTTGGACCATTGAGCTAATTTTGTGGCAAATCTACAGACTGAGCATTTTAGCAAAGTCTCAGAGGCGCTTGGCAAGGTTAGATGAATTGCGGCAAGCAGCTAAGACAGGAGTAAAAATGCGTTATGAGAATGAACGTGTGAAGCTTGGGACAAAAGTGGAATCTCGTGTTCAGCAGGCAGAGGTTAATAGGATGCTTATACTCAAGGCTCGCAGACAAAGAAGGGCTACCTTGAGAGACAGATCATCTCAATCATTGTTACGCAGGATGGCTCGAGAGAGCAAATATAAGGAGCGTGTACGTGCTGCAATTCACCAAAAACGTGTTGCTGCTGAAGCAAAGCGACTTGGATTGCTGGAAGCAGAGAAGAAGAGGGCACATGCTCGAGTGTCACAAGTGAAACACATAGCTAAGTCTGTATCTAACCAGCGAGAGATTGAGAGAAGGAAAATGAAGGACCAGTTGGAAGATAGATTACAAAGGGTATAATAGTTGCTTGAAGTTGTTTGCATTCAAAATTTTCTTATGTCACTCACTGTCTTTGATTGTCCATGACTTTACTCGTGTTTCACGGTATTACTCATTAATTAGGCAAAAAGGCAAAGAGCAGAATATCTCAGGCACAGAGGAAGGTTGCGTGGTCACGTGCGAGAGAATTGGAATAGAATGCCAAAGCAAGCAGAGATTCTTTCCAGAAAATTAGCAAGGTTATTTGCATTTAAATTAGAATCTTTTGGTTGCTAGTGTTAGAATCTAGGATGACTTTTTATGCCAAGCAATGTGCTAAGATTCTTTGGAGCTTAATTTTTTGTTCTTCGAAACTGAAGTATAGTGAATTTTCCTATTGAGTTTCTTTCTGGTTTGCATCATTCACCTATTCCGTGTAGCTATTATATTCTTCAATTATTTCCTCTAAATTTGCTTGAAATTACTCAAAATCATCAACCTAAACATCATTGCTCATTGTAGGTGCTGGAGGCAATTCCGAAGTCTGACGAAAACAACTTTTGCCCTG
Organism: Neltuma alba; assembly: GCF_004799145.2. Lineage (NCBI taxonomy): Eukaryota > Viridiplantae > Streptophyta > Magnoliopsida > Fabales > Fabaceae > Neltuma > Neltuma alba. The sequence continues at coordinate 131,628 of NW_021632000.1, read as the reverse complement.
GCAAAGGCTTATGATGCTCTGGGGATTAATCAGAAATCTGTCAAGTCAATGCCTTTTGAGCAGCTTGCCCGTCTGATTGAATCAATTTCCACAATTCAGACGACAAAAGCTTTACTTGACCGGGTTGAGAGCCGCCTTCAAGTATCAAGAGTGGTTGACCCTGCTAATATTTTATCTAGTTTGGATAATATTGATCACTTGCTTAAACGGGTTGCTACCCCAAAAAAGAAGGTGACTCCTAGGAGTTCTACAAGAAGCAGGGAGACAAAGAGAGTAAGCTCAGTCAAGGAATCAAACAGGAACCCAGCTAGGTCATCAAGGTATCCAGTAAGAGTTGTTCTTTGTGCTTATATGATATTGGGCCATCCAGACGCTGTTTTCAGTGGAATGGGAGAGCGTGAGATTTCTCTAGCTAAGTCTGCCGAAGAATTTGTCCAGATGTTTGAGTTGTTGGTAAAAATTATACTAGAGGGGCCTGTACTGAGTTCTGATGAAGAGTCTGATTCAGCAACTTTAAAACGTTTCACCTTCAAGTCTCAGCTTGCTGCTTTTGATAGAGCATGGTGCTCGTACTTGCATTGTTTTGTGGTCTGGAAGGTCAAAGATGCTCAATTATTAGAGAAGGATTTGGTTAGGGCAGCTTGCCAACTTGAGGCGTCTATGATTCAAACTTGCAAGTTGACTCCAGAAGGAGATAATGATAGGCTTACTCATGATATGAAAGCAATTCAGCATCAGGTAATTACCCATGTCAATTCTGAGTTTTCTTATTGAATACCAGTTTACAGAATCTTCTTCTTCTTCTTCCTGGTGATGAATTTTTTTCTTTTATTATCCAATTTTTCTCCATGCCTTGTCTCCTGCCTTGAACATTTTATTCCTCTTATATGTATTTAAGCACCTTTGTAATCGGATTTTTTTTCTTCAAAAGGTTTCTATTTGTGACTGAGCTCTGGTGAGGTGGCTGTCATGTAACAAAAAGGGGTTCTGTTAAATATCTCGTGTAAGTTTATTTACATATATTTCTTGATGCAGGTCTCTGAAGATCAAAAACTTTTAAGAGAAAAGGTGCAGCACCTGAGTGGAGATGCTGGCATTGAGCGTATGGAGAGTGCTTTATCTGAAACACGATCTAAATTCTTCAAAGCAAATGAAAGTACTAGCACAAGCCCATTCAACTTCTCACCTTCTCTTTCACCTGTTGCTAGCTCCACAGAATTAAACACTCCACTTGAGAGTAACCGAAAGCCTAGTCGTGTGGTTCGCTCCCTATTTAATGAGTCTGAACCTTCTTTGCCTAGAGGGTCCAGCTTGTCTGCAGGTAGAATCAATTCAGATGGTCAGCTGGGCTCTTCTGATGAGAAGTTGGTAACTGAGAACGAACTCTTTGTGAATGAGTTTCTCCATGAACGTCACCATAGTTTCTCTGATGGCTTAGGCATTGCTGATCACTGCCAAAGTAGCATCGAGGTTGGTGCATCATCGTAATTTTATTGTTATAATACCATCTGGCAGTTATTTTTGTTGAAATAATACTTTGGCCTTTGAGGATGTCTATGTCCAGAAGTTATCTTTTTAGAGTCATTTTGAAGATAAATTTTCTCACGCAGAAATATATAGAAAATGCACCTGCTGATGGCAGTCTATAAAATTTTTGAGTCCTGATTTGCTTGTGTGTTTTCAGGGAAAAATAAAGCAGACAATGGAAAAGGCTTTCTGGGATAGCATCATGGAATCCATAAATCAGGAACAACCAAACTATGATCGAGTTGTTCAACTCATGAGAGAGGTCAGGGATGAAATTTGTGAGATGGCTCCTCAAAGCTGGAAGGAGGATATTCTATCAGCAATTGATCTAGACATTTTTTCCCAGGTAGTAGCCTGTCTATAATTTTGGTGTGTGATGATTATTTAGTTTCTAAATTGGAATATTGAATCTTAACTCTTCCACTTCTGACGTGTCTCTCTTCTTTGTTTCTGAAGGTTCTGCAATCAGGTGGTAACCTGGATGTCGATTACCTTGGAAAGATTCTGGAGTTTTCACTGGTCACTTTGCAAAAGCTTTCCGCTCCAGCCAACGAGGAGACAATCAAGGCCAAACACCATAATTTATTTCTGGAGTTGAATGAAATATGCCAATTAAGAGACGAGTCAAAAAATTCATGTGTCATGGCTCTAATCAAGGGCTTGCAGTTTGTCCTAGAACAGACTCAGGTATGTTTTAGAGATTGGATACCTCCTAGATTTTGTTTTTTTCCTTAATTGTTTTTATGTTTAACTAAGCTCTTATGACAGATTCTTAAGAAAGAAATAAGCAAAGCCCGCATAAGATTAATGGAGCCTTTGTTAAAGGGACCTGCTGGTCTTGATTATCTTAAGAATGCCTTTGCTAACCGTTATGGATCTCCATCTGATGCCAAAACCTCTTTGCCTTCGACGCTGAGATGGCTCTCATCTGTTAGGACATCGAAAGATCAGGACTGGGAAGAACACTTGAACTCCTCCTCAGCTTTGGGAATTGTTAATAGCTCCTCCTCCCAGGGATGCCTGCCTTCCACCACTCTCAGAACTGGGGGAAGGATTCTGTCTAAAGCAACTGGCAGCCAAACAGCCTTTTCTGCTGCTGATGCAATTACTACAGGTTCAAAATCAGTAGATGGATAGAACATTTTTAGCAGAAAAAATTGCTTTTAGAGATATTATTTTCACATCTGTTGCTTGAGTTCATGATTTTCTGAGACATGCCCGTGTGTTTGAACAGGTGATCAGCTGCCAGAATGCAGAGGAGAATTAATTGATCTAGTTGTGAGGCTTGGTTTGCTAGAGTTAGTTAGTGGTATATCTGGTCTGACTCAAGAAGATCTACCTGAAACTTTATCACTTAACTTATTCAGGCTGAGGTCTGTTCAGTCTCAAATTCAGAGGATTATTGTTATTTCCACTAGGTAAGCGGCACAAAAAATTGTGCGCAAAAAATCGTATATCTGAACCGTTATTTAAGAGAGTATGTTGTGTATGTTTCTAAGTGGTGAACATTTTTATCTGGAATTGCAGCATCCTTATTTGCCGCCAGATTCTTGTGAGTGAAAAGGCAGTAGGTAGCACCGTGGGAATGGAAAGCATAGTATCAAAGTGTGCCGAAAAACTTGCAGATCTCTTGGACCGGGATCAAGAAGTCAGTGTTGACAATATCGTTGAAGTAATCTGTGATTTCTCTGCGGGTGGCGATTTAGACATTGATGCAGGAAAACTACAGAAAATGAAGGTAGTTGCTGCCAGGATGCTTCCAAAGAGCTTACAGGCTGGAGATGCAGTGTTTGAGAGGGTGTCCAATGCAGTCTATACAGCCGTTCGAGGTGTCGTGCTTGGCGGAAATGGGGTCCAGGGTAGAAAGTTAGCAGAAATGGCCCTCCGAAAGGTAGGGGCTGGTTTACTGACTGAAAGGGTGGTGAAAGCTGCTGAAGTTTTGATTGTGGCTGCCACTATATCCGTAAGTGTTCATGGACCATGGTATAAATATTTGACTGATAACATGAGTAATAATAATAATCAGGAAGTACAGGAATAATAAAATACGGTTGTACATAGCAGCGTGAAGTTGTCACTGTATCTTAGGGTTGTAAAGTGATAGGTGATATCGATTGTTGTTAAGCATGTTGAATTCTTTTAGTGTATAGTAATGAGATGTATATATTTGTCTAAGAATGTTATTTCTCTGAATTGTTTGAGGTTTTCCTCTATCTCTCTTTCTCTCTCTCTCTCTCTGCCTTAAGGGTCACACGAATCTTGAAAGACAACTCCAGTGTTTTTCTATAACTTGTGTTTCATGTCAAATTGATTTCCGGGGGTGGCTCCCCCCGAACATCTCTTGTTTAGAGCCATTAGAAGGAAATTCCTTGCGGAGCCATTAGAAAGACATCCTTAAAAATTCGCAGCAGAGTAGTTGTAGTCAAACAATGCACGCAATTGGTCGATGTCTTGTATTTCTCTCTATTCCGTTGTTTATGGAAAGGAAAATTAATCTTTTAGTCTCTAAAATTTTGATTAGTTATTCACTATAATTTGAAGGTTCTATTTTATTGTTTATTTAAGGGAAAACTAATGTAAAATCCCATTTCCTAAAAAAGTTATAGCTCTCAATTTTGGGGGAGGCAAATCAATTGTGGTGATTTGGAAGTGAAGATGGGAGATTAAATTATTCATCAAATGTCAAGGTTCAAATATTTAGAATTCATTATATGTGAGGATAATGAAATTGAGGGAGATGTTTTTTATAGAATACAAGTTGAGTGGTTAAAGTGGAGGAAGGTTATAGGAGTTATTTGTGATAAGAAAGTACTTGAGAAGCTTATAAGTTAGGGTAGTAGAAATGAAATTGTTGAAATGGATGTGTGGTTATATAGGAAAAGATAAGAGTCGAAATAAAAATATCAGAGTAAGAGTAGGTGTGGTGCTTATCAAAAAGAAAATGGTTGAATATTATTTGAGATGGTTTGGGCATATACAAAGAAGATCATTGGAGGTGCGATGAGAAGGGTAGATTATACAGCTTGGAGCTTTATAAAAAGGGGCAGAGGAAAACCAAGGAGAATGCTCAATGAGATCTTATGGTCCATAACATATCTAAAAACTTAGTTGTTGATAGAGCATAATAGCATCATGCGATCTATGTAGCCAACTCTACCTAGTGGGATAAGGCTGTTTCTTACTACTTTCGATCTTAATTATAAGAGCTAGTTGACTAATTTGAGAAAATTAAGAAAATAAGTTAAGTTAGTTATTTGTAATAAATAGGTGTTATCTTTCCTTAAATATCCTTACTAATCAAGTGTGTTGGCTAAAACTACAATTATTAGAAGGACTATCTTCAAAAAAATTGTATAAATATGAGAGACAAAGTGAACTGCGGTGTTATATTAGGACTAAAATAAAAGTCAAACGAGGTCTTATATTAAGGACCGGAGGTAGTATTTTTTAGAACAAGTTTTGGAAATAAAACAAAAAATTGTTCGGAAAATAATTTTAAAAAAAGACATTTGAAAAAACAAAAAATAACACTTAAATAAGTGGTAGTTGTCATCGATAATAATAGGTAGCGGATAATAGATGAGAAGAGAAAAATAATTTCTCCAATTTAAAAAAAACATAAAAACAAAGACAAGAAGATATGTAAAGGTTGTTTTGAGCTTTTAGTTTTTTAAAAAAATGTTACTATTTTTTTAATTATTAAACAATTTTTTTTGCTTTTGTGTTTTTAAAATAAAAAAATTATTTTCAAGACAATAGACCGAACAAACCCTAATTTTCCCTTTATTTAAGGTCAATATGATAATATTGAGATTGACATTAATGTTGATATCAATAGGCAGACAAATTTGTGTAATATAATTTAGGGGAAAAAAAAAGCGGCAATTTCCTTCCTCGATGTTTTCTGTATCCATACGAATTCAAATTTAAAACCTTACGTTTAAATGGTTAAAATTTCTTAATTATCCAACGTCTTTCGGGAGATGTAAAATGTGTTTCATTATTTTTTGAGTAAAATATTCTGACTACCTTTTTAATTTGCATCAATTACACAAACTCCCTTTTTATTTTAAAAATATATAGTTTAATCCAATAAGTTAACACCCTTAGGAATATTCTAAAAAGATTCTAAAAACATTATTTTTAACTGAAATTTATATTAAAATAAATTTTACTTACTATTTTACCCTTTATTCTAATAAATTTCTAAATTATGTATTTACAGTCATATAAATTTCATTCATTTAAGGTGAACATAAAAGACTTGATTAAAAATTTAACTAATATTTTCAATAAATATATATTGACAAAACATGTTTATAAATTTTTGTAACAAAATGTCTTCAAAAATTTTGAATTATAAGTTTAAATAATTTATAAAACCTTTTAAACTTATATTATTTAAACTCTACGATAAACAAAAACTATGTATTTAGAATACATTTTTACAATTTAAAAGAAATCAAAGTAAATAATTTCTAATGAATGTGATAAAATATTAAAATTATAAAATTTTATAATTTGGATCAAAATTAATAAATTTTGTAACATATTAGAAATTTATAAAATATACGTATTGCAAAATATAAATGTCTAATAATTATTAAGTTAAAAAGAGGCATTTTGATCAAAGAAATAATTTAAAATTAAACTTAACGGTCAACTAACGATTTGGATGGATAAAAATTTAATATTAAATATAGAAGAAAGGTTTATGTAACATATATTTTAATTGTAAATGAGGTTTATATATGTTTTCAAAATAGAAGGGAGGTTTTAACTTTGATTTTGAGGAGTTAAAAAACCCAAATAGTATTAAGTGGGTTTCAAAAAAACGGAGATGTAACCAAAAATTACAATTATAATTAACACCAAACATTAATATAGCAGAATATACAGTACCGGGCAAAAAGTAGAATATATAATAATTTAGGTTATTTTACAAGTCATTTTAGTAAATTTAGTACTACTTGCTGTTTTAAATATCAGACCTTATTTATAATTTATAAACAAGATTTTATATTAGGATTGTAGGTAATATTTGAGTTGAATAAAAATTCATGCAAGGAGTATAATTTTCTGAAAAATACTACTCCTCCGGTCTTTAATATAGGACCCAATTCTTAAGTTGGTTTTGGTCCTAAATATAAGACTCATTTCTTATATTTATCAATTTTCTCTAAATTACCCATATGGATACTCCCTCAACCATAATCAAATAGAAGAAGGAGAGGAGGTATTAAGAAAGATGATTATGATGTTTTAGGAAAAATATGTCACTTTTCTTATAATTAACTAACTTACCTAACTTCATTAATCTAATCAAATTAGTTAAATGGGTCTTATATTAAGAACCGGAGGAGTATTTATGATAGTATAACCTTTTTTTCAAAAAAAAAAAACGGCTCACATCATCACGCCGTGCGTCGGGTCGGGTCGGGTCGCAGTCAACAAAAAAGTAGTCAGAAATTGAAAACTCTGACCCGATTCAGTCGGAAATTCATGGCCTCCGCTCAGCTCCTCCCCGCGCACTTCCATTCCCAGGTACGCCTCTTCTCTTCATTTAGTTTTTTGGTTCTTCGGAAAATAATGGAAAATGATCATACGAGGGAACCTAGGAAACTGTATCAACCTCTTGTTTTGTTGCCCCTCATTCTGATGCTTAATTTAGCTGAGCTTGTAGAGATAATATATATTTAATTCTGTGCTTTTGATATCAACCAAGGCGGGCGAGCTGTCCATTTCTTTGTTTTTCTCTGGAGCCGTCACTGTAAACGGTAAGAAATTGACAGCTGGTAGACGAGAGGAACGCATGGATTGTGAAATAAGCAACCAAAATAAAGTCAAAACCATTGTCATTCGGGAATTAGTATTAGTACTACGTAAGCATTTTCTTTTTCTAGACTAGACGATGTGTAATTTCAGTGCTGAAGACTGAAGCATCTAGTTCTATAGTAATCAAATGGAGAGTAACATTTTACTTTTGTACGTCACGGTTTTTCTGATGAGCATGCTTTATTTTCTTTCTTTCTGTTTTTTCTTCCGTTTTCCCGTGTACTGAGGCTTACATTTCATGCTTTTGCGTTCCTCCCCTCATTTATTCTCTTTCTCTAGAGCTGTCGCAAGCCAAATCCAATCCAGTTTCCTCCCCTGCTGTTTAAACAAATAAGGAGCTCAAGCTTCCTGTTTCATAATTCAACAACTAATCAGAATAATCCAAGGAAGGTGGTTTTGAACGTGCAAGCAGATCGATCTTCAGCAACCATGCAGAAACGAGAGATGAAAGTTCCTCATGTACTGACAGTTGCTGGCTCTGATTCCGGGGGTGGTGCCGGTATTCAAGCTGATCTGAAGGCTTGTGCTGCTAGGATGGTTTACTGTTCCACCGTGATCACTGCTGTCACTGCACAGAATACTGTTGGAGTCCAGGTTGAAGTTTCATATTAATTCCATTGCTTTTGCTTACGTTCATTTCTGAGGAATTAAAGAAGAAAAGGCAAGAATTTAATTCACAATTCGCAAATATTATATGATAAAGTTAATTGAAACAGAAGTGTTAAGCTAAATATTTTTACTAGGCTACACAATTAGTAAGTTGGCTTAGTTTAATTACTTTTTGACACTAATTTTTGATAAAACCATCCTCAAATAACTTAAAATTGTTAGGGGGTGGACATCATGCGTGAGGATTTTGTGGCTGAGCAGCTTAAGTCTGTGCTCTCTGACATGGATGTCGATGTGGTAAGTCAAAATACTGAGTGCTACAGTGGTTAGCTGCAAGTATTTTGCTGGTTGTAATCTCATAGGATTGAGTATCCAAAGAATTAAGGAACAAACAGGTGACCAAACAGAGAAAGAAAGGTTTGATAAAGCAAGCATAAAGATGTTACCGCCTGTATGCAAATGTTTGCATTCCAAGAGTGAAGTAGAATAAATGGTTGTCATGAATTTGTGGGCATATTGTGAAAGTTAAATTATATGGTAATCTTGAAATATAATTTTTAAACCGAGTGGCTTATTAAGTTATGATTGTATTTAAATGCTCTTTCATTGTGAAAATTTGAAATAAAAGAGTTTTTTTTTGTGTAGCTGTTTCTTCTTGACATGACGTGAGGTATTCGTTACTCAAATGCTGATTTATTTCCCTCCTAAACTAAATGTTATGTGCCTAGGTCAAAACAGGCATGCTGCCGTCTCCTGGCATAGTGAGGGTCCTTTGTCAGAGTCTCAGGGAATTTCCTGTCAAGGGTATTCACTTTTACAGAAATTGCTATTATGTTTATTATTAATTTTTTTTGGGTGACAATTATGTTTATTATTTTATTGGAGAGTGGAGTTGCTTCTGACTGACTTAGTTCTGTTGCTGAAGGCAGCTCTGGTTGTTGATCCTGTCATGGTATCTACCAGTGGAGATGTACTTGCTGGTCCATCTGTCCTAGCTGGATTTCGGTTAGTTTGCTGATCCTGAACTTTTACTAAACATCCTTACGGCATGAAGTATAAGATCAAAAAAGAAAAAGAAAAGAAAAGGCATGAAATATACACACATCGTATTTCTATAATACCTGATAAAAGGATAAAATCTGCGTCTATATTTATTTTAACTTTACCTTAAAATGAATGGAAACTTATTGTGCTTGTTATTGCTTTTATCTTTTAGGGAGGAACTTCTTCCCTTGGCCAACATTGTAACTCCCAATATAAAAGAGGCATCAGTCTTACTTGGTGGCGTGCCAGTGAGATCAGTTTCTGATATGCGTGCTGCTGCAAAATTAATACATGACATGGGTCCTAGGTTAGTTGCTGCATCAACATTTATCGTTCATCTATTATGAATGCTCATTTACTTCGTACATAGAGTTCCACTTCATGAGAGGTAGACTTTGGACATCAAACCATTTGTTTGGTACTGCTTGAGCTTACGAGATATAATGCATGGAACTTATAAAGAATTATTTAATGCTTCACAAAAATGTGAAATCGAGAAAAATAAAATAGCCATTTGTATATTACTGGTAGGACAAATCTATAACAATGAATTGCCATATTGGTCTTCTTACTGAAAGTTTTCATATGAGCGTGAATTAAAGTGTATAGCATAGAGTAATTTGTTGAATTGTTTTCGAAAAGTATGACGTCCAACAATGATTTTACTCTAGCTTGAGTATCTAATGTTGTGTATGTAAAAAGGTTTGGCTTCTTGACAATCAATTAAGATGTATAAGCATATTTGTCATTGAGAGGGGTGCTGAATATAATTGTAGGGTACTCTAATTTAAGAACAGTGTGATTTGGCAAATAATTTATTTTCACTTCAGGAATGTACTTGTCAAAGGTGGTGACCTGCCCAATTCATCAGACGCCATTGATGTATTATTCGATGGTAAGGTTGAAGCCGTTAAATCTGAGATGCAGCTTCTTCCTTTCCCTTTTTTTTTTCTTTTTTTTTAAATTATTTTTCCTTCTCAAAGATGTATGCCCAAATTCATGTTTAAAATTAACTCCATCTCTAGGTCTTGAGTTTTGCAGGTGAGGGATTCTATGAGCTCTGTTCTTCACGTGTGAATACTCGCAACACTCATGGTACTGGCTGTACTCTGGCATCATGCATAGCTGCAGAACTGGCGAAAGGTTCCTCGGTACTTGAAGCTGTTAGGGTCAGTTTGTTAACCACTATATCCAGAGATATCGTATTTATTAATATTCTGTTTGTTTGACTTGTTGACCATTTATTTATGTTTGCACATGATCATAGTGACTTAGTGAGTCCATATTTAGCTTTGGAGTTGAATCTTAACCAAATAACGTTTGAGTGTACAGAATTTATTTTTGTCTTAATAAGCATGACTGTAACGATCTACTTTAACTTTCCAACATGTGATTGATTTACAAATGGTTTTCTTTTATACTTGCATGCTTTGTGTGGGTATGCTTTAAGGAGGGGGAATGGATATTTAGAATCAATTATTACGGAGAACTGGCATTTTTTTTTTTTAATGGCTTCACCTTGGTCTAAAACAGTATCGTCTGTAGCACAATTCCAGGTTAGTATGTTTTAGAATGTAGGAAATTTGAAGTCAGTATAATTCTCATCCGCTGATGCAATTAATGGGATTGTACCTTTCTATGAAAATTGTATTGTGAAGAATACAGTTGAACCCAGCCTTCAAGTTTCTAGGAATTCTCCATCCCCAGCTCTTGCAAGTGTTGTAGATGAAGATAGTTCATGTTAGTTTAATGAGGCCTTTGCAAGTTGTCCTCCCTGTGCTGGGGCAGTTACATGTTTGAATATAGCAAAATCCATGAAGTTCTTTCTTCCTCTTGGGTTGTGTCAGGTGGCTAAACATTTCATCGAGACTGCCTTGGATTACAGCAAAGACATTGTGATTGGAAATGGAGCCCAAGGCCCTTTTGATCATTTTTTTGCCTTTAAAAATGCCAATCAGAATTCTTGCAGACAGGATAAGTTCAATCCAAATGACTTACTGCTATATGCTGTAACGGATTCAGGCATGAACAGAAAGTGGGGCCGTTCCATTTCCGATGCTGTTAAAGCTGCTGTAGAAGGAGGCGCTACCATTGTTCAATTAAGGTTTGTCATCTAATGCTTGTAGTGTGCTTTACTTTTTGAGTCATATAATCACTGTGATACAGAAAAGTAGGTTCCTTCCCATCTTTATTTCGTAGTAGATATCATTGGCTATGGTTTAATATTCCCAGTCAACTATCCTAAAGATCTGGTAATCTGTGTGGAGTATAAATCATAAGGAAAATGTTCTTTTTTCTTTTTGGTCATGGATTCGTGAATTATGACCAAATACCTCTTGTTGTTTTGCCTATCCCTTCTGGACGGATGTAATTTCGGGTCTGAATAGTTGAACTTGAACAAAAAACAGCGGATCTTTATTCTTTGATCTATTGTCAGTATCCTTGTTGTTTTCAGCTTTCTTTTATCTTATCCCTAGTTTTGCTCTTTTATCCTCTCTTTTTCCCTCACTCACTCTTTGCGTGATTCACATCAAATATTTTCAGTCAAGGGAGTGCTTCTTAAGCTTTATATTATCTCCTTTTGGTATTGTTGAATTGCATATCATGTAGACAAGCTCACATATGCGATAATTTTTTCCACCAAGTCTCTTCATTTTTGCGAAGCATCATGTATGGATCTCATTCAGCCAATACTCCTATCCTCAAACGGTCCCTAGGTTCTGAATCGTACTTCTGGCTTTGCTTTGCCAACTTAAGAAGGTTGAGACGAATGTTTTCTAGCATCCCAATCACGTTGAAGTGCTTGTTGAGTCACTCTCATTGAAGTATCGTCTGTGATTCATGTTTGACTATTGTTTGTTTATCTCATGAACTTAGGAAGTTAGGTGTGGCCCAGAAAAAGAAAAGAAAAGAACACAGGTAGTTGGGGTAGTTGGGATAAAATTATATCTCATAGCACACTGCTTATTCTTTTACAGGGAAAAGCATGCCGAAACTAGAGAGTTCTTGGATGCAGCCAAAGCATGCCTTAAAATATGCCGTTCCTATGGGGTGCCTCTACTCATAAATGATCGCATTGATGTGGCCCTTGCTTGTGATGCCGATGGTGCTCATCTTGGTCAGTCTGACATGCCGGCACATGTTGCTCGAACTCTTCTTGGTCCTGAAAAGATAATCGGTGTATCATGCAAGACACCAGAGCAAGCCAAACAAGCATGGATTGATGGTGCTGATTACATTGGTAGTGGTGGTGTATATCCCACAACCACCAAGGAAAACAATAACACTATAGGTGTAGATGGGTTAAAAGAAGTATGCCTGGCTTCTAAACTGCCTGTGGTCGCAATTGGCGGCATTGGACCGTCGAATGCACGTGCTGTAATGGAAACCGGCATGCCAAATTTGAAGGGTGTTGCTGTTGTTTCAGCCCTATTTGACAGAGAGTGCATTCTGACAGAAGCCAAAAATTTGCACACTATATTAAGTAAGGCAGTGTTAAAGAAGAAATGAGCATAAGTTCTGCAAATATGGGAGCAATGCTTGCAGATTGAGATTTGCAATTTGTGCTCAGAGTTTGGATGGACGAAAGATTAGAAGAGTTTCAGTAGCTTCATTAATAGAAACATTGAATGGCAGATTCTTTGGACATGATTCTTTTAAAGTCAAGTATTCCTGCAAAGCTCAATACTCTGCAAAACAAAGCAGCACTAGGTTTTTTTTTATTTCGGAAAAATGACGCTTCGATACTAAAAGATAAATTTAATTACAGGAAGCCCATTTATTGATGAGGAAAAAAAAAAGCGTAAAATCTTTATAGTAATAACATTTCAGTCTTACTTTTATCGATGCTTTCATCAAAATGAAGGGATTGTTTCGTTGGATTCCAGGAAGCCCATTTCTAAGGAATCCAAATTGCTTTATCATATAGAATAAGTTTGATCATCCACCATCAACATTCCTTAGGAATCATTATTGCCACATTCATTAGAATCAATCAAACTCTGACCTTCCTCCTTGTGCCGAGGGAAAAAAAAATCCCCTTTAGCTTAGGTATTAATACATGCATGCAGATATATGAAGCATATGTGTGTGTACCTAAGATATATTAAAATAAAGTCGACATATATATGGTAAAATAAGATTTTAAATATATATGCGCTAAATTATAAAAATTTAAATAATATATAAATAAATGCAAATATAAAATACATTAAAATAAAGCCGACATATATATGGTAAAATAAGATTTTAAATATATATGTGCTAAATTATAAAAATTTAAATAATATATAAATACATGTAAAAAAAAATTTAGTATGTTTCGCACTACACATTTTTTATCAGATATGGTCAAATTTTCATTCAAAACAACAATAAAGAATAAATTTTGGATTGATGCGATTTAAAAAGTGAAAAACTCATCAAAATTTGGCAGATTTTACGGTTTTAAAAAAATGCATATAATGATTGTTACAAATTATATACCAGCAATTTTTTTAGTAATGATATTTAAACTCACACGTACGTGTTATGTGTTGTGTATTTACCTTTTTGACCAAACTTCATTAACAAAAAAAATTAGTAATTTACTTATTCTAATATAAATTTATTTTATACTTTCATGGATGCAAGTCAGAGCTAACAAACATTTTTGTTCTATTTGGGATCATGATTAAAAAAACTTATAAACACATTTTACATAAATTAAGATAAAACTAGTCTTACGTATTTATTTTGTATTTTGTAAATTATAATTAAATAACTACATATAAGTCATTTCAAACAGGCCTTTAACTCTCCAAAAATATAAGCAATATCAACGTTAAAATTTGGGTTCTTGGAAGTGCTCTATCATTTGAATTCTTGAAAGATACTTGTTTTGTTTTCCAAAAGATACATTTAGTAATTTACTTATGATTCTAATATAAATTTATTTTATACTTTCATGGATGCAAGTTAAAGCTAACCAACATTTTTGTCCTATTTGGGATCATGATTAAAATAACTTGCAAATACATTTCATCTAAGTCAGGACAAAACTAGTCTTGCGTATTTATTTTGTATTTTGTAAATCATAATTAAATAACTACATATAGGTCATTTCAAACAGGCCTTTAACTCTCCAAAAATATAAGCAGTATCAAGATTAAAATTTGGGTTCTTGGAAGTGCTCTATCATTTTAATTCTTGAAAGATACTTGTTTTGTTTTTCCAAAAGATACATCTATTTGATTCTGCTGTAGATTATGATAACGTCATGCTAATAGTGTCTTCTCATTACACAAAAAACTAAGATAAGAAATATTTATTACAAAGTAACTATATATTATTATTAACATTTTTAGTATATGAGCATTAAAGGCATTTCTCATCTTCAAAACTAACTTCTTAATTCTAATTTTCTTTTCTTTATGTTCCATTGCACTCTAGAAACAAAATATTCCCCAAACAAAACCAAAGGAAACAAGAATATCATACCCAAATATTACAAGTCCATGGCGAGAGGAACAAAGGTCAGAGAACAAAAGAGGAAAACAAATGAAACACACCTCCATTTTTATTTTCATACCCAAGATCACAAAGTCTGGTTTGCAACATGAAGTTACAAATCACAACCTTCTACAACACGAAAAATTTACAGTCATTTATTCAACTATGGGTCCTATGCAGAAAATCAAATTTTGTACAGAGGGGAAAACCCTCAACTTCAAGTTATCCATCCAGGAGCAATGGAAATAAAAAATCAAATTAACTATCTAACATCTTGAATATATTTTTAGCTTACATTAACATCGCCACTGGCCTGTGCCTCCTTGACTCTCTTTTCATCCTCCTTTCCCTCACCATTTGCCACCTCATTTGTTTTGTCTTCTTCTTCTCCTCCTTCACCTCCTTCCTCTCCCCAGCCAAACTCTCCGACTGACTTGGAATCAGAGGGTGGAGTTTTGGCCTCTTCAACAATTTTCATAATGTCTTCTGCACTCTGAAGAGAAAATGTTGGGTTTTCTTTCTTGTAGTAGACAGCTTGGGCTGCTTCTGTCAATTCCCTTGGCAGGTTCTTTAAAAACCATGGTTGGGACTTGATTTCTTTCATGTTTATTCGCTGCAATACAATTGTAATATGGTGTGAAAAAACAACTTATTTGCAGCAGTTCGCTGTTATATGGAAGGACAAACCTTTTCTCTAATAATAACATTTTTTCTGAATAAAAAACAATGTATAAATAAAAATAAAAGATACAACACACTAAACCCCTGTTTTACAGAATAGGAGCATCAATTTCTCCAATAATAACATAGCAAATGATAATGAAGAATGGGAAGAGAATTAGAAAGGTATTATTATTTATTTATCAATTAGGAACTAATAATAAGCATAAGAAATGCATATTCATAAGGATTAAAGATTAGGAACTGTTTTTTATTTTTTCCAATTGAAATTAACTATGTCGGATCTTGGAAGCTTATCACCAAAACCAAAGCAACAACAAGGTGCCCTACACATAGATTTGAACACGCGTCTTTATCAACTAAACCAACTCATTTTGACAAAAAATAATGTTTTAGTTGCTTTGGCTTATTCAAATGGTATAAATACATTTAACTGTGTTTATTAAAATTGAAATTTAATATTATCTTTTATGTTTAAATACTAGGAGTTATCTTTAAGTTCTAGATAAAGTCATTAGTCATTAGGGTTATGACTTCTGATTGTTTACTAAAGTTGAACATTTATAAAATAATTCACTTGACTTTCTTCCCCCCTTCCCTTTATTTCCTCAACATTTCCCTCCTTTATCTGTAATATTTACATTGTCCTACATCACATGTAGAGGAATTATTTTGGAAGACATAATGATGTTGTGTTGGGCAGTAAGAAATGCCCATTTAGTATATTTATATTGAAAAAACTAACAGCAAATAATTACAAGGGTTTTTTTTTTCATATATGAAACTACCCTGGATTTTCCTACTTCCTCACATGCCTCCCATGTCCGAATGAGATTTATTGTAGCTTGTCAAAACAGAGGGAAGATAAGTGTTAGTTTAAGGGGAGTACCAGGAGGCGGGGGTAATCTACCCAAAAAAAAGAAAAAAACCAAGTCAACCATAAGTAATTGCAATTATGAAAATACTAGAAGGGATATTACGTATTTCCTCATGCCATAGCTTGAGATTCACTTATTAAATAAACAAAACTAACATAAATGCATACCTTTGCTGGATTTGCAACAAAAATGCGCGATAGCAGATGCTTACAGTCTTGAGATATGTGCACGTATTCTGGGATCTTGTATTGAACAGACATAATCCGCTGGATAAGAATGTAGAGAATCAGCAAGAGTGCACATTACTTAATGTTATCAATAGGTAAAAATAAATGAAATATTACATTTATGGTTTTTCTGAAGTTCTTGGGATCTTCTGGGTCCTCAAACGGGTATGCTCCCACCAGCATCACATAAAGAGTTACTCCACAGGACCATACGTCAGCCAACTAAACAAGCAAGCAGAATAGAAGAACCTATCAAGCAACATTTACTCCTTCCAGGGCCCATTAAGGTCATGCATGGATGGAGAGAGACATTAATCATCATTGACAACATCATAAGTAATTAGCAATACGAATCTCCCCAGTTATATTAATAATAAAAAAAAAATATCCATCTTTTCCTATGCCAAACATGGATAGCTGATTATAATGCAAACACTGGAAATCATATGATCAAGTCAAAAGATTATAAGGAAATCATAACAATCATAGGCAACCAAAATAAAAGCCCTCTCCTTTATCTGGATAAATTTTGTGAGAACATTTGAACATCGCACCATTACGCACCCAGGCTTCAGTAAGTAACATAAATGTGATGAGCATCATAAGTTTCCAACCTGCTTTTTTCATGTATATTTTGCTCATGACATTGTACCAGTGAAATGTAGATTCAGAGTCATCAAACACCATGCACATCTACAAGTATTTGTAAGTCTGAACTCATTTTGCATACAATGTTGCTCGTTTCGTCTCATGCAAATAAAATATATTCACTCAAACGCAAGACACTTTGATTGCACATTGATTTCAGTGATGACAGCATCATACTCATAAAACTTCGTCACACAATGTCAAAACATTATATATGCGTAAACATATTAAAAGAGGAGGCTACGAGCTACAAACAGCCAACACATTTTTAATTCTTTACAATGGGGCTCACAGCAACGTATAAGCTTTTCATGTGTTTCATTCAATTTACTAGGGGCTGCTTACAAGCCACAAAGGATGGAAAGGGTGAAAAAATTGGGGCACAGACAATCCCTTGACGAAGTGGGAACACAAGAAGCATTATAAATGCCATAAAAGACGGTTTCAAGTGTTCAAAAAGTGAGTTCGCTATTTGATAGAAGTGCCTAAAGCAGATTTACACCTAAAATACCTCAAGAACTAAAACTATCTTGACATGAAAAATGCTAGACAGCGTCTACTTAAAAAAATAACATTCTAAATAACTATTTTCTTTCCTTTCATGATACCGGCAATAAGAAGGATATACCTTTTTCTTCCTTTGGACAAAAGAAACTCTTATCATCCATCATATTCCTACGTATATTTATATTTTATAAGAGGAATTCCATGTGTGTTTGTGTGAGTCCATGTGCCATGCAGGCATGTCAAAGCTCTCTGTCACGAACTAAATCTTCTGCATAACAGAAACTAGATACCTTTCCATCATATTCTCTACGTGAAAGAACCTCTGGTGCAATATAGGCTGGAGTTCCCACTGTTGATTTTGGCCTTGAATGAAGTAGAGATGACTATAAAAAATAAATCTGATCAGAAGTGGTTATGGTCCATTACACCCCAGTCACCCCTAGAACATTCAATGTTAATATCAAGCCATAATTAAACCTTAGAATAACCGAAATCACAAATTTTCAGACGCGGAGCAGGGCTGCCATCCAACAAGGTATTCTCCAGCTTCAAGTCTCGATGGCAGATTTGCTGCGAAGAAGGAAGATTACATAGAAAAATGACCAAAGAGATGAGGCAATGAAACAGAGTATTTGACACACTCTGATACGCACAATCAATTTAATAAATCTTATACCAAAGCATGGCAGTAGCTAACTCCTGAGATGAGCTGCTGGAAGAAATATCTAGCCTGAAATATTTCAGCGAATACAATAAGAATAAGAATTAAGAAACAAAATAATAACTCTTCCTGCATCTGGTTGCCAGCAGAAAGCCAGAGGAAGGTGAAAGATAAGTAGCTAGTCTTTGTCATTGGCATCAACAACAAGCAAGGAATGGCTCTCCATAAAGCTTAAGTACTAATTAAGCCTTCCCATTTAATAATTAGTAAAATTCTGTTACTTTGACTACTTCAAAATGTATTTCTTTGAGATTAGATACCAACTTTTCTCACACATACACAGATGCATACATATATTATTAAGCCTCTGCATTTTCAAAAGATTTGACGCTAACTTACCCTCTTAAATAACACCATAAGATTTTTAGTTGGATTTTTCATTAATAAATACAACATGAAAATCCACCGGCTGTTGGAAAACTGCAATTTTTCAGAACTAATTGTTACATGTCATGATTTATGAACCATTTGCTCTTATTCTTCAGGCTACCTTCCCTCATCAAACAATGGAAAATTATCATTTACGAATTGGAGCTCCACAATAATTACTTGGTCGTTTATAATTTATTAAAAACAGGGGAAAAACCTCATCTTCACTGAATCTTCCAGCGGTGCAAATTCGATCAAAAAGCTCTCCTCCAGCTGCATACTCCATGACTATTACAAGATGTGTCGGAGTCAGAAACACCTGCAAAACTGAAATCACATGTTACAAAACCTGGGGAAAAAAAAGTAGCAATCGAGTCCAGCCAATAGTCGTGGCCAAAAGAAGATATGTAGGCACAACCACACAAAGGTACTGACCTCCTTGAACCGTATTATGTTCGGGTGGCAAAGAGATCTATGGTTTATGATTTCCCTGGCTACATTTGCATCGATCTGGAAATATCAATACGAAAACACAAATCAAATCGGCACAGACAAGGGCGCATAGAAATGCAAAACAAAAAATGATACAATCACACGATGACATGCATCATGCACGTATTAACGTTACATTATCCTAATAACAAACTACTGGACTTGAAAAGGCATTGTATTTCCTCAGTTCTCTTGCATATCAACTGAACAATTCAATTCAAGTATAGAAATTGTACGTACCCTGTGACCTCGTTCAATGTATTTCATGGCAACAGGCTCCTTGGTTTCTTTATTTCGCATCAGCTTGGCCACCCCGAAATTCCCAGATCCTATGTCCTTCACTAGCTCGTACTTCTCCATTCCCTCTTTCTTCTCCTCGCTTCCTCAAAATTAAACGAAAATTCCGATTCCCGAACAGCAAACAAGATCAGAAAGCGCGAATAAGAGAAGAAAAACGAAAAATCTGAAATGGCAAATGGCAAATAAGGTACATCAAATGCTTTTGACAAAAAAATAAAAAAGGTGTAAAATTTGGGAGAGTTTCGAAGGCAAGCAAGGAAACGTGTGGGGAATTTGAAGGTGAAACTTCGATTTATTCCATCGAGGGAATGAGAATGAAAACAACTTTAACGCTCGCTTATGGGCACATTTTGCAGTGGAACGTGAGAAAGAGAAAGAAAGAGACAAATTATAATTAATAGTGTTTGCGTAAAATAATAAAAAATAAGAATAAAACTAAAAGTTTAGGGGAACAAACAAAAATTAAAAGAGGAAAGAATATCTCACTGCACCTTCGTCGACATGATAAAGCACAGGAGAATGATAATGACTGGAAATTCTCTGATCGTTTTGGGAAAAAAGTAAGCAATACCTCAGCTCCTAATATAAGATGTTATTTGATTTTTATTCTGATATTAAATATAAGATCCTGATTCACTTTATGTTTTTGTTTTTTAAATAGTCCTCGATAGTTCTAACTAATAAACTTAATTACCAAGGATATTTGAAAAAAGAAAACATATATTTATTATAAATAACTAATTTAACTTATTTTCTTAACTTACTCAAATTAGTTAACTAGTTTTTATATTTAAGACAAAAAATAGTAGCTTTTTTTTTTAAAACCGGAAGCAGAAGGAAAAAAAAATGGCAACGGCATATATCAACAAATATATTTATTTAATATATATATATATAACTATATGATTCTGGTGGCAAAAACGACTATATGATACTTCCCATATGATGAATAAGCCCCAATTTCCTTTAGAATTACATAGTATTCTTAATAAAAAAAATTAATTACTTATAGATCATAAGTAGATATAAATACAGATTTTTCATTTCTGGGGAAAAAAACAGGTTTTCATATATAAATAAAATTTAGATAATAATTAATCTTCTTATTTGGAACATGATTTTTTGACATCTCATATATTTAGTTATTTATGCAATTTTTTATAAATTATATATATTGATAATTGATAAATACTGTTTGTTGTATCATGTATGTATGAACCTTTACTGGATTGAGCCATGTTTTAGTATTGCCAAAGAAACATAATGAAAAATATTAATTTTTAAAAAAATGATTTTATCACCAACAACAAGTATAAATTATTCACATGTAAAATATAATTTTTTTAAAAAAAATAATTTCAGCCATGGCAAAAAAAATTCAGAATCAAAAGAATAAACACTCAGTTGTTTTTTTGATACAAGGAATGCTCAGTTGTTATACATTATTACTTTTTAACAAAATATCAGGTTATATAAAATAAAATTAAAATTTTAAACAGAATAAAAAATTGGAATCTTAAAAAAGCCTCCATGATAAGATTAAAAGTTTGGCAAGGGAATGCATACTTATTTTGTTTATACTCTTTCGGTCCTTAATATAAGACCCAATTCTTGAGTTGATTTTGGTCCTAAATATAAGACCCATTTCTCATATTTATCAATTTTTTCTAAATTACCCCTATGGATATTCCCTCAACCATAATCAAGTAGAAGAGGGAGAGGAGGTATTAAGAAAGATGATTATGGTGTTTTAGGAAAAATGTGTCACTTTTCTTATAATTAACTAACTTACCTAACTTCCTTAATCTAATCAAATTAGTTAAATGGGTTTTATATTAAGGAACAGAGGAATAATAAATTTCAAAGTAAGGTTAATTATAGATTCTAGATGCTAATGCGTTTTACAGTGCCACTTGTTTTTTTTAATGCAATATAATTAATTGTGTGATAATCAAATAGATTTTGCACACACAGTAGAGATTTATTAATAAAATAAATTATCATAATTGGATTATTAATGCTTCAATAATTCTCAATTATATTTTTACTTTATAAAATATAGCACTTAGGTTTAATGTAAAAATGTACAGCAAAAAAAAAATAGACATTCAAATTCCGCTTACATATTCACAAGCCATGGACAATATGCTTTCTTCTTTAGAATTGTTTTTGTATTATACATAAAAAAAATGCACAATTACATTATATCATATCTATATATATAAATATTATAAAATCAAATGAGTTTATAGTAGTGACCTTTTTTATTTATATTTAGGGCACAAATGTGATTCCCCCATATGAAGCATCACATAAAGAGTTTGGAAAAGACATTTTACCTTACCTCTCTTAAATATTCATATGTATTAGTTTTTTCAAAAATAAAATAAAATAATATATAGAAACTAAAATGCTTAATTTTTGTCCCTAAGGAGCTCTGAATTGTCATTGCAGTCATTTATAAAAGCATCCATTTAATATGCAAAGATGAAATGTGGTAGAAAATAATTTATAATGGAAATAAATATTTTTGTCCCCTATATTCCCTTTAAGAACAAGAGTACACTGAATGTTGCAAACCTTTATTTTTCTGCCAGCTATATCTTTCTCAAGTTTAAATGAAATAGGACTAAGTGATTAATATCCCCATGTGATAAATTGTGTCATACTAATATAAGACCTTATTTGATTTTTATTTTGGTCCTAAATATAAGATCCCAATCCATTTTGTCTCTCATATTTATATATTTTTTTTCCAAGATAATCCTTCTAAGAATGATAATTTTAGCTAACACACTTAATTACCAATGATATTTTAGGAAAGACAACATATATTTATTATAAATAACTAACTTAACTTGTTTTTCTTAATTTCCTCACATTAGTCAACTAGCTTTTATAATTAGGACCGGAGGTAGTATCTTTTAAATGATAATTGTTTTTTTTTTTTTAAAAGAAGAAACCAAGATATCTCTCAACCAAAACTGAATCGTGTCATGCGACAAGTAGAGCCTTCCTCAAGATCTCTTTTAACAAGTAAAGTCCGCCCACATAAAGCCTGGCTAGTCACTACCAAACCAAGAACACTTGAATATAATTGTTTCAGCATGTGATTCTAAATTCTAATCAATCTCACATTTTGGTCTAAAAGCATCCATTTGGTTAATTTTAAGGGCAACTGATTAAAAAAATTTGCAAAAGCAACACTTTATTCTTACAAATTTATGCAGACATATTATGCCATTAACCCTATATCCCTTCTAGGCTACTGTATAACAATATTATGTTACATAAGGACAAATAATGAAACAAACAAATTCTGGTAAATATGGTAAATGAGATAATTTTCAAGTATTAAATAACAAAAATACTTAAACTTATTTTAAGTATTTAATTAAAATGTTTTAATTAATTTTTTATTAAGTATTAAATTTATTCTTTGAACATCAGGTTAATATTTGATTATGAAGTGGTTCTTATGTCCTTGTGATCATCCACGTGGATCATTTCTTAGTTTTCTCATCAAGATAATCACATTTCTCTCGATTTTTACAGGTCCACTGGTTCTCCATTTTTAACTCTTTCATGATGGTCATGATTTGGAAACTCTGCTAGTGCTTAATTGTTGCTTGTCTGTTATCCTTTGTTTCTTCGAATTGTCTTTTAAGTCAACATTCATGTATTTGGTCGAAGCTGAGTGAACTTGTAAGCATTAGTGGTTTTTTTGCTGTGAACACATTTGTCTTATTACCCTTTCCTTTGTGACGAACAGGTGTACTGCGTCTCTGGCTTCATGCTGCTGGTTTTCCTCATTCTCATCATTGTTGCCGTTTGGGTGACGATTGTGAGGACATACTTCTTGTTGAATGCTGAGAACTACCACTAGGCCTATGTGTATTAGTACTCAGTACATTACTACTATGTGAAGACAAGGATGTCAGGCTTCTTCCAGACTAGTTTCTACTACCTTCAGTTTTAAATATAAGAGCTAGTTGACTAATTTGAGTAGATTAAGGAAATAAGTTAAGTTAGTTATTTGTAATAAATAGGTATTGTCTTTCGTAAAATATCTTTGCTAATCAAATTTATTGGCTATAACTACTATTATTAGAATGATTGTTTTGGGAAAAAAAATAAATATGAAAAACAAAATGAATTGAGGTCTTATGTTTATGACTAAAATAAAAATAAAATAAGACCTTATATTAAGAACCAGAGGTAGTATTTTGGATACACCTTGATGTTTTGTCTCAGTCTAGGAATCCTATGTGGTAAGTTTTCACCTTTCAGTCCAAGCTAACATGATATCTATAATACTGACTGTCCTTTTCTTACCGTGCACAATTGGCTTTAAATCTTGCTCCTCCAAGTGTGCAGGGGCTGTTGGTTATCTCGGTTCGCATTTGTTCGTCAGGAGGATTAATAGAAACATTAAATGCGATTAGGGATTTTTCAGTGAGATGAGACCTAGCACTTCTTGTTAAGTTTGTTTATGGAGACTAAATTTTGACGAAGCCTCTGGCCTTGTGTAAGGGGCCAAAAAAGGGTTAAAAGTAGATTCACTGGGTTTTGAGTATGAGGTGATGTATCCTTTCTTTTTTGGATTGGGGAAGCCTTGAATATTTTTCCCCCCGGCTGTAATGGTAGAGCCATAAATTAGAATGCAAGAATATTGTCTTTGTAATCTGAATAGAAAGCAAAAATATTATACTTTTGTTCTACCTGGAAAGCTTAAAAAAAGAAACAAAAAACCTCTGTTGCATTTTCACCCCTCTCTATAGCCCCATTGAAGCTCTTATGTCTCATTCAATCTTAATTACTTGGTTTTGGCTACCCAATCATTGTACGCAGAGAGGATGAAATCTCGGGAATGAATTTTGTACTATGATTATCGTATCATTCCAATCTGAGTCCCTAGCAGTTCTTAAATGTTTATTTTTCAAGTTCTTTTTGTTCTGCATTCTTCCTTTCTGGCTGTAAATTTATTCGTTTTCCAATTCAAACATGGAATGTGGATTGATTATTGTCATTTCTTTGTTTTCCTTCATTTTCCTGGATTTTCTCTTAACTAGGGGTGACAATTATAGCATGTGCATGGCATGGATCGTAACAAATTCTCCGAAGGATGTATTTGGGACTGAAGAGTTGTTATAAATACAATGCATAATATTCTTTTCAGAAAAAGAGAAAATTTATTCAGTTTTTTCTTGTCATCTGTCATGAACGGAATCAATATCAATGGAGCTGGATCTAGTGAAAGGCCTAACCCTTCATAATATAGTGAATTAAAATTTGAATGCACGTTGAGAAGGGTATTTATATTTCGAACAAGATTGTCTCAAGCAGTAATATATTTGTTAGGAAAAACAGAAAGAAAATAATGCATTAATAGAAAATATAAAAGACTTACATAAAAATGTTGATAATAAAATTAAGGATTAAGATGAACCCAATATCTCGAAGTATCTTCTCAAATGCATCTAGTATCTTAAAATGTTTTGTAGTGTATCTAGCACCTCGAAGTATTTTTTAAATCCGTCCAACACTCTAAAGTTTTTTTTTTTTTTTGCCTTAGTACTGAATGCACTAAAAAAAAATTTTAGTGCTGAATGTAACTAAAAAAATATTTTGAGATGATGAATGCATCAAAAAATATTTTAAAATATTAGATACATCTAAAAAAAATCTCAAAATGCTGGATACCTCATATAAAATTAATACAAGAGTATCTTTCCATGGGGACATTGACAGTGCGCAGGCCCTGCGCATAAAAATGATGAGATCTTGTGTTTGAATTCAGTGTTGAAATATTTGTAAATGTGTGTTTAATTGTTTTAAACAAAAAAAATTAGGGAAAATTAGGGAGAAGGACCTAAAAAAATTAGTATTTATTAAGAGGGATCTTAAAAATTGTAATTAATTTGAAAGACCAAAGATTAAAATAAAAGTTTACAATTACCAAATTATCCCTTGTCAAATCCCTACATTATCTCCAACACTTTCATATCTCAATTTGATGGTTAGTAGGGGTGGAAATAGGCCAGGCGGCCTGTCAGGGGCCTGTGGCCTGGCCTGTAAATGGCCTGGCCTATTTAGATATCATACCAGGCTCAGGCCTGTAAAAAGGCCTGTTTACTTTATCAGGCCAGGCTCAGGCCTGATAGTAAGCCTGTTAGGCCTGTCAGGCGGCTTGGGCCTGTTATCTTTTTTTTTTTTTAGGTTAAAATTGTAAATTGATAGGAGGAAATCTGCTATTCTGATTGGTTAATTGAGAAAACTCTATCTACATAAACGTGCTATCTAGAGCTTATTGCATGCTTCATTTCATTTCCATTCTCTATAATAAAAATAATTGATGTATGTATAATGACACATATTTGAACAGAGAAAGAAAATATGAGTGCATTAAAAAAAGAAGTAAAAGCATCATTCATTTATTTGATCCATGCTTTTCATATTAATCTTATGTAGAATATATATATATATATATATATAATTGACCTATTATGTTTTAGACCGTATATATGTGTGCTCAATCTAATTTTTTATTATAATAGTTACTTAATTAATTTAAATAAGTAAATAAATTATAATAATTGTAATATTTTTTTAAAATAACCATGTGTAACAACATGATCAAATATCATTTTGTGAATAAATTAGTTTGAATAAATGATAAATTTAAAATATAAAAGGAATTAAGGATGTTTCATATTTTAAACTAGATCTAGTCATCAACTAATTTTTATACTAGAGATGGGATGAAGTGATATTTTTATATTGGAGTGAAATTATGTTTTCTAATAATTTTTCATATTAGATTTTTTTTGGGCATAAGGGGACATGTTTTACAAATTGTATTAATTTGATAATTTCATATTTTTTCTTTGTATTTTAGATCAATTAGGTTAAATTATTGTAATTTTGAATTGATTTATGTGTGTTTAAAATTTGTTAAAAAAAAACAGGCCTCTTAACAGGCCACAGGCCAAGCCAGATTTGATTACAGGCCAGGCTCAGGCCTATTAAAAGGCCTTTCACAGGCCGCAGGCCAGGCTCAGGCTAACAGGCCTCACCATAGGCCAGGCCTGTTAAGAGTGAGGCCTGGCCTGACCTGTTTCCACCCCTAACGGTTAGTTATCAAGTGAACTTGATTTTTCTCTCTCACTCTCTGCGTATCTTTTTTTTTTTAATGCATGTAAAGTTTCTATCAATAGCAATTATCTTTTTGTAAATTTAGAACAAAGAAGACAAATTAAAAGGAACCAACTATTTATTGGACTGTACATGTATTCTGAGTATTATTTTCCCTTCTTTAGTTTGTTTGTATCGAATGTTTCCTTATTTTCTCGTGGCCTCTATCCTAATGTTCAATCTGTGAACTGTAAACATCAGCAATATACTTACACTATTTATATGCATATGTTTCGCACCCAATTTTATTACAATATATTGTATGCAAATTTGGATGAATACGAACTAACGGTGATAATAAGATAGGTAGTGTCATGGAATTCAGGTAGATATGATGGATATTTAGTTCATTAATAACACAGGCTCTTGACTGAAGTCAATATTATTGTGCAATATATGCATAGATATTCTAATTTGCATTATGATAAGTTATTTGATCTGCTCACGGCATTTTGTGCAATTATATATCCAGGTTCAAATTGAGTTTTATGGTGATGGAGACAATGTAGAAGACAAGGTTCTGGATCGCTCATAAGATATATGCTTTGCTAAAGTGAACTTTTAACTTTTTAATGTTTTGCTAGTTGCTTGATTTACTTGATATTAACCATATATCTTTGAAACCTATAACCTTTGAGCATCAGTTTGATATCATAATATTTGATTCAATTTTCCTTAATAATGCAATGATATTGTTCAAATTTCCTTATTAAGTTAATGAGGAGTTATAATTACTTAAATTTTAATTCTTTAGCATCTTAGTTTGCTAATATCTGATTAAAAGCATCCAATATAAAGACTTCTTGGATGAATATAAAAGTATGTATTTGTAGCTTCATTCAATCCCAACTATACATACATATGAACACAATCATGTTACCTATACAAAGCTTCTCAGATGAATAAAAATATAGTTCTTTCTATTAACCAAAATATGAAAATTAGATAAATACTACCGCTTCATAACCTAAGTTTCACTAATAATTTTTCCAACCATATCAGAATGAAAGGCAAAATCACAGTCGCACAAGTTGGAAATTTTTCCAACCATATTGGAATGAAAGGCTAGTCGATGCTGATATGAATGGCTGACAAATAGGACTCTATTTTTTTTGTTAATTGTTGTATTTAGTTTTTAATTTTAAATGGGGGCAATTTAGTAATTATAAATTTATATTTCAATTGATAACTAACAGTCAGATATTGAGATAGGTGTTGGAGATAATATAAGGATTTGGCCAGGGATAATTTCGTAATTGTAAATTCATATTTTAATTTTTGGCACTTCAAATTAATTACAATTTTTAAAATCCCTATTAATAAATACTAATTTTTTTAGGTCCTTCTCATTAATTTTCCCAAAAAATTAACAAAAGAGTGTTTTAAAAGAAAACAACTTTTTTAAAAATCTGATAAATATGGATAAAAAGACATAAATGCCATTCAATCAAAAGCCCGTGTGCCTTCCATTTTAAGAAAGCGAGAGCCTTTGCGTTGTCTAAATTAGTCTGCCTCAGCAGGTAAGGCAATAAAGCTAGGGCTGGTAATATGGGCCAACCCACGGGTTGTGGATTGATCCCGTGACGGGTCGAACCATATGGATCAGGCTGAAAAAGCTCGTTTGAAGGCGGGTTGGCTTTTAACCAACTATAATCCACTAACACTTATTTATTATTTTTTTGAATTTTTTTATTTTTTAATATTTTTTTGTTATAAAAAATCTAGAAATAATAATAAATTTTTTTCCTTGAAATATTTGATTAAAAGTGCCAAATAAATTATATAGATAATTTTTTTAATTTTTAGATAGGATATAATATATAATAATATAATTATAATAATTAAATTTTTTTTTAAAAAATACGGGTTAGCCTGTGAGTTGGCGGTCCTAGCGATGAGGGTTAAAAAGTCTTGTTTACTGGTGGGTTTGCTAATTGGTTATTTTTGACAGGTTAGCAGGTTGAACCCACAGGTTCAATCCATATTACCAACTCTAAATAAAGCGAAAATATTTCCAATTTTTCATGTTTTTATGAAGATGTTAATTTTAAAATTTTGTGCAAATAATAAATGCCAAGTATTTCCAGGCCAGGAAACAAAACAAAACGAAAGAGATAAATAATTTAATATTCTGTCTATCATGAATGATTTAATCATTTCTTTTGTTTTCCTATATATTATATTATTTTATTATACCAAATATTATGCTGCATATAATTATAAATTACAATTTTTTTTGCCATCAAACAAATGGAATGGAAACCAATGTAATTTTATTATTTGATGAAACACTGGAAAAATTGAAACCACTATAAATAATAAATAATAAAAAATAATAATCAAAAGAAATAAAAATAAGTCAAAAACTTGTTAAAAAACTAACGAAAAGTTGTTAAAAATCAATGCCTTAAATTTTTATACAATATTCCTATAAAATAAAATAAAAATATATTAATAATTATTTTATCAGAGTCGAACCAATAAACTTCAAATCAATATTAATATTTCTAGTAATTCAATAACTAATCATCCTCTTTTCTTTTTGTTGACCTCAAAATGAAGGAGAAAGAACCATGTCCATGAAATAACCAGTCCACTTTTAAAATATCAACAATCAACAGAAGTTAATACCTTAATGTGTTGATGTAACAATCAAATCACATATTCATAATTTTTTAAAAGTTACTATGACCAGCAAGTGCACGACAATAAAGCCAAGGGTCTAAGTTACCATATACTCTTTTTGGTATCCAATATCAATCATTTTAGAGAGGGTTCCTAAGGTCCAAAATATGAAAATATAAGTAATATAAGAGAACATGTGAATTATTAAATGATTTTTTTGGTCAATGACCCTCCTTAAGTAATTTGCTACTCCTAAATATAAAAACTTGTAAAACAGTTATTTTAATTTTAAATATAAGATTTTAATATATTTTATCTTCTAAATTTATCTTTTTTTTTTATAACAAATTCTCTCTTAATTGCACGTCTTAAGAGAATTTTTCATCAATGGGATAATATCTAATATAAAAGGGTGAATGTTGAAGTAATGATAAATATTGCTGGCATATAATTTGAGATGATAAGTTCAAATTCTGAAACAGTCACTATACTTGCAGGCTAGATTGCTTACATATCATTCAATAAGAAACAAATCTAAAAGGTAATTTAGGAAATTAAATTACCTTCATTTTTTTTTTCATTTTTGTGTGGTGCTTAATTCCTACTCATATTATTAATTTTGAAATGTTAAGTTTGGATGGTTGGGGTCACGCCACTTGAGTGCGTGAGGAACTGGGGATAAAAGGGCTTGTGGCAGCCACACACCTCAATGACCACCAATAAAGATGTGGCGATAACAGTTGATAAAAACCGACGAACCTCGTCCTGCCACGTGGCGGATAGGATTTCCATGCCACTTCGCTTCAAAACCCCGTCCCCTCTCAGATCTCGCCATTCTAACTGTTCTATCTATCACACAGTTGGCCCAATCCCTCCCTCTCTCAATGGCCACCGCACCAGCTCTCTCCGGTACCGTCTTCAGCACCTCCTTCCTCCGGCGACAGCAGTCGGCGGTGAGCCTCCGCGCTTTTCCTCAAGTCAACCAGGCTCTGTTCGGCGTGAAGGAGACCGGCAGAATCACGGCCATGGCTGCTTACAAGGTGAAGCTCATAACCCCTGAGGGACCTCAAGAGTTCGAGTGCCCCGACGACGTCTACATTCTGGATCAGGCGGAGGAAGTCGGAATCGACCTTCCTTACTCTTGCAGGGCCGGATCGTGCTCTTCTTGTGCCGGCAAAGTAGTCGAAGGCACGGTTGACCAGTCCGACGGAAGTTTCCTTGACGACGATCAAATGGATGGCGGATTCGTCCTCACCTGCGTCGCTTACCCTCAGTCTAATGTCGTCATTGAGACTCACAAGGAGGAGGAGCTCACCGGTTAAGTTTGAATGTCGTTAATCGATTATTGTGTCTCTGTTATATCTTCTTCCTGATGTGTGATGCTGCTGCTGCTTCTTCTTCCTCCTCCTCCTCCTCCTTCTCCTTCTTTTTGTTTAATTCGTATTTCTGAAGAAGAATCCAGTGACCTGCTTCTGTTCCAGTAGAAGAAACAACTGAAATTGTTGCAACTCTAATATTGTTTTCGCTTACTCATTAGTTTTACTCTTTCATATGAATTTTCCTTGTTCCTCCAGCTTTTTCCTTGTCGTTAACTTTTCTGGAAATTCATGTAGTTTTCTTTTTCTCTATCAGTGTCATTGAACCCAAGCTTAATATGTCAGATTTTATCCAAGCACATGCATATATAATATCTACAATTCTCATAAGTTCAAGATAATTTGTACCCTAGGCTCGAGTAGCTATAAGATGTGTAGCAGCAAAATTTTCACCAAGTTTAAACAGCGGAATTGGTACGAAAATGTGAGCACATTACCAGAGACCTATAACGGAAGAGGGACTAATCCCTTTCATGAGGGAAAGTATATATTTTTTTTTGCTACGCATAGTGAGCATCTCTCTCACTCAGAATTTGAATTTTAGTTCGTCGTGAAGAATTAGTTCTTTTTGTTGTACCAATTTTGTTGTTAAAATATAACACTTCTACTTCTTAATATAAGATTTTATTTAATTTTTATTTTGATTCTAAATATAATATTTTAATTTATTTTGTTTGTCATATTTATTTATTTTTTTCTAAGGTATTCCTTCTAACAATAGTAGTTCTAACCGATACACTTGATTAGTAAGAATATTTCAGGAAAGACAATACATATTTATTACAAATAACTAATCTAACTTTTTTTCTTAATTTCTTCAAATTAGTTAATTAGCTCTTATATTTAGGACTGGAAGTAGTATTTAAACGTAATCCTTTGGACTAATATTGGAGAGTCCATATAGTATTTGGGCTTAGATGACAAAATGCCCATATTTTATCCCGCTTGAATCAGGCCCATATTTGTGTATGCCCATTATGTACTCGGCTTTCATTAATAGTTTTCCTAACAACGAAAATTGTGTGCGAAAGGAATTTAGTTCCTCATAACCCCACAAACTAATCTACTTTAATAATATCATAAAATTTTTTAATTAATATTAAAGCAGAATATGTTGAATAGTTTGATAGGTTTAATTTATTTTGTATTTTGATACTTATACTTTTAATTGTTATTAATATGGATAGTTTAGTTTCATAATGTCTGATAAATAGTCCTCATGCTTGCTGCCATTCACAACAAAAAGCATTAATCAAAAGCGAAACCCATAATTATTAGAACATTGACAAATAAATTATTAGTAGCAAAATCAATTCAACTCATAATGGTATAAGGATTATTTATTTAACTTTATAAAACCCGGGGGGAGGATGAATACAGAATAGCAAGAGTAGTACTAATTAAAATATAGAAGCCAAATTGGAAATTAAGTAAGACTTTAAAAACTAAAAGTTTATATTTTCTCTTTATTTTTTATGTCAAAAATTGATATATTTTAATTTATTTTCTGAAAGAATTAATTAATTATTTTTTGAAAAAACAACAAAAAAATAAGTTAAAAATTACTAAATACTAAATAAAAAATGTTAATAAAAATTTATTGTTTTTTATAAATTTAGTATTATCAACACCAAATAAAATATTATTATCAAACCTGATTTAGTATTTAACAATTTTCAACTTCTTTTTTTTTGTCATTTTTTCTTATTTTTAAACATTAAAAATACTATAATCATTAAAAATAATAATAAAAAGACTGTCGAAATAAAAAAATTATAAATAAAAATTATTACAATATTAGTATGGATTTTAACAATAATAGCATAGGTTTTGATAATAATTTTTGTGAACTGCTCCTCTATATAATTTTTTAATTTTTAGTGTTTTTTATGTGATTTTTTCTCATAAAAATTAGATTAATGAATAAGAATTTTAATAAGATGAATTTTAAACATAGTTGTCACTGCTTCCCTCGTCCTCTACCTCTTAAGCACCGCTCACGGTCACGGTTCACGTCTTCTGAAACAAATCAAGAAGAGTCTCGACTTTTTCTTCACCATAGCCATTCTCAATACGAACTACTTCCCTTCCTCCTTCTTCATCATCATCATTGTAGTTATCTTGTGGCGGTGGACCAAAATCTACTATTGATTTGGACAGGTACTCATCAGCCTTCTTCTTTGAATCCTCAATCTTGAGCTGATCCACCGAAGTCACCGTTATCTGATTCAGCGATTCCATCGACGAGCTCCGTGTTAGGGTTCCGGACACCACCGTTATCTCGTCCTTCTCGTCAATGGCCGATTCCAGGGAACACACTGATCTTGTGGCATGTGAGTGCACGGAATCGTGTTTGGATCTCTGCTTCACTCTCTTGCACCAACTATGTAGTGATTCTCTAACGCTTTCTGCTACCACCGCCTTCTTCCAGCGAGATCCCATCTGGAGTGATTCGTCAGAGAAAAATGTAAGAATTCTGGACTAACTAGTTATTGTTATTAGTTTTGGATTGGAATCCTGCAAGTTTCAGAGTGACCATTTTGAAGAAAGGATAGAAATAACTGACGGATGGACACCTCTTGTAATATTGTACAATATGAAATTCATCATGTTAAACAATAAGATTGTCTTGACTTAGTGATCATGTGTGTTCCACTTGTATACAGATATATCAGAATTAAAAAAAAAAAAATTCAGCTTTCACATGGATTTCTGGGTCTGGCCAAATAAAATCTCAGACACGATGGAACACAGTTGATCCCAAAAAACGGGGGGAGAACACCACAGAATAATGATTATACAATTGATTAAAAAACTTTAATGAATTAGTCAAAGTTCCATGAATTACGAAAGGTAATAATGGGGAAAAAAAATTTAAACTTTGGACTGAAATGGATGAAAATGTTATATTTCTTGATTTTCATATATTTAGACATACGAACTGATTAGAGAGAAAGTTAAACCAACCTGTGAAACTATGACATTCAGGGGTACTGTCATGTAGCTACACCAGAACTGAACAATAAGACTGCAAGTTCCATAATAAGAAAAATGTGAGGGCGTGCTGCAACTAATTTATTGTGGAATCTGGAAAGTTCATGTCAAGAGATGGCCAAGACAAACTATACACTATACTTTCTAAAATAAGTGTACCTACCCGGATGCTAACCGTATGATGATCATATATTGGTTTCTCATGAAGCATGATCGTTCTTTGAGACCCCACTATACAAACAGAAGTTCAAGGGGAAATTATAGATAAGATTTATAGAACAGATTAATCCTAGCAGTGAAAGATAAAATACACATGTAAATATGCAGCCATAGCCACACCCCCTTGAAGGATTAAAACTTACCAAAGACCATATATATGTTGCCATTTCGAAGGCATTCTGCATGAACAGTGAAGAAAATAAGAATCAAATATGTGGAATAACCTGAAAAAGATAAGATGTGAAATCTTAAGTTTGAACACACTTTTACCTGAAATATCACAAACTGTATCAACCATAACAATATCTCAGGTTTGTTGAACCAAAATAGATCGTCGCGTGGCTTTACTTGTGTCCCATCTGATGGACCTGTTTGTTCCCTAATCTCAAGTGCTAGAGTGGAAACAACATGCTGAAGTTTTGTCCCTATCAACATGACAAGCTTTTACATGTAGAATAATCAGACATGGATTGTAATAAAAATTTTGATAGATTGTTTCATTAAAACTATTGTGTTTTGTTAGCTCCACTTAGAAAAGAAAAATGAAACCAGAATATACTTACAATAACAGGAATAAAAGAGAGCCAAAAGTAAATATTCAGACCTGCAATTTAGGAATTTTAATATCTGAGAAATTTAAGCTCAAACTAGAACAATTTCCACTAATAGATTTGGATTGGGAGAAAAGAAGTTACCGTGAATGTTCACAAAAATGCAGATTATGGCATAACCCCAAAGTAGCCAACTGCAAGTCAACAATGGCAATTGTTAATGCTACGATCACACTACTACTAGGAAATGTTGAATCATCAATTGCTTGTCACTGCTGTTGATCTACAGTGTTAGTAAGATTTCAAGTTAAAAAACACCTGACAATAACCAAGAACGTCTTGTTCCAGGAAAGTTTTGACAATTTCTAGTGCTGATGATATTTTCCACTGCATGTTGTAGTCATTCATTGTTTTTGTTTACAGGTATGTTATTATTATTTTTTATTCATCTCATCAATAATAGCAGCTCATTTAGCATAATAGAAACACTTTGCTAATGTTTGTAAATATTTTTATGTTACAGGTGGATCGTTTGGAAGTCTTCATTATGTTAAATTATATGTTGATTAACTGAAGCTAGTGAACTGTTTCAACATCGCAGCGAAAATTTATGTTTGTGCTCCCGCACCCGTACATTTTACTTGACATCAGAAAGCATAAGAAATTGATATTAGCATTGCAAAATCACTTGAAAGTTAAAAAGAAGAAAACTGTTGTATGAAAATGCTCACCTTATCCCTAGAATACCATGAAATTCGTCTTCCATGCTGCGGACCATGTAATTATGAAAGTTATACGAAAGCGGTAGTTTATGCTTCTGTAAATTTCAAAGCAGGAAGCAAGTTAGTCACTGGTGCAAAGTTCAGTTATCCAAAAGTCGAGCAAATTGATGATTATATGCTATGAATGCAGCTGAATCTAAGCAGCCTATTTCCTTCTTTTCTCAGAAAGCAAGATGGCCACTCAGTGAACTACTTATGATTAAATAGGTTTCTTTAAGAGAAGCAAAAGATGAAGACAAAAAACCACAAGGTATGTATCATTTTGTTATAATCCATTAAAAAATCAGAACAAAAAAGAAAATATTCTTAACAAATTAGATACTTACAGTGATGAAACCCTGACGAAGTGCAAGGTAGTCAGATTTTTGTATGGAACTCCGAAATTGGCGCAGAAAACAAAGCTGCAAGAGCAAGCCACAAATTACCAACAGTTTATAACAAATGGAACCTGTATAAGTCTGATATTTAGCAGAAAAGTTGCTGCAAAATTTTTTCCAGTGAGGTTGGCACCCTCTGAAAATTATTACTTTCCAAACCAAAGTATTTGATTCCAGGAATATAAAAGATCATTTGCTAATTAAGCAATGCAAAACATCAAGAAGTCAGCAAAAAGTTTACAGGTGATAAAGATTCAGAGTATGCATGATTCATATTTGATGATACATTACCATCCATATTAATATTGGACTCCTGCTCCATGGATGAGAAGTGTGATGAAAAACAAAGGTTGTTTGTCTCCTCATCACCTTGTTTTTCTTTTCTGTGAAATAAAATTAATAAAATGTTAATAATGATGATTAAACGCATCATAGAGAAACACTGGGACTCCATGTTTGAAAAAGTTGTCATATTGACAAAGAACATAAATCTTCTAGTGTAAGATAAACCAGAAAAAAAAAAATATTACAGAAAGCTGGAAAAGCTTTAGCATTAAATCACAATGCAGAATGAAGGTTTCTGTAATTGTAGCGATTCATTTGCTAATGTACCTGGTAGATTTCCTTCAGCTGCAATGCTGGCCTGGTTTTCCCATCTTCGCCAACTATAGATCTATGAGAACACATCGTAAATAGAAAATAAACCAGAGGAGCAATGGTCAGATGGCATGATGATGTAATCAATTGTTAAATTCTAAGGTCCTGTTTGGTATGAACAATTGAGAATGAAAGATAAGGATTGAGATTGTAATTGAGAAAACTCACTAAAAGAGTGTTTGGTATGAGGGATTGTTTGTTATTTGGAATTAAGCAAACTCATGTGGGTAGGATAGTAAAATACTACCTCTGCCTATGGTACTTCTCAATTCCACTGATATGGGTTTGCTCAATCCCAAGCAACAAGTAATCCCTCGTACCAAACATTCTTTTAATAGGTTTTTTCAATCTCAATTCCAATCCTTACTTCTCATTCTCAATGATTAAGACCAAATGGAACCTAAGAGTATTTATTGACCAGCAACAGAAATAATGGGCCTGATGACCAGACATGAAGAAAAAAAGCCACTGAACCCAAAGAAGTAGGTGGACTAGCTGATTGAATTTAATGGTTTCAATTTTATATAAATAAATCTATATTTGATCTGAACAATTCAAAACTATAACGGAGGTGCATTAAAGGGAGATGCAGCGGAGAGAAACTGAGGGGTTGGAACAAGGATCTTTGATGAAGACAATGATTCTTATTGTGCCTAGTATGCTAAAAATTATTAAAAACAGGAGGGGGGGGGGGAACTCACATGAGGTGCTACGTATTGTTATTGTCACTAGTGAATGTAAGAGGACTCACAGAATTGGTTTTTGCAGTAGTGAAAAATTTTGATGCCTACTACTGACCTTGCTCATTGCTAAACCAACAGCCAGACAACTGTACAGAACATGAGTGATTCCAAGCACAAACAAGAATCGGTGCAACTGCTCAAGACCCTCATATGAAACGAATGGTTCATGCCCCTGCATTTATTTATAAATTAAGACAAGATCTCAAGTATTGATTAATCAAAGGTGACTCCAACATAATGAAGAGAGTTATCTAAGATTTTTTTAAAACAAAGAAGAATCATAATGAAGGGAATCATCCATGTTTCTATCATGTTTCTATCATTGTATGGAGTTCAAAGAATGAATTACACTAATTTTGGTTTGTAGATAGCATGACTTGTTATAGATTTTATGTATATGTTGATACTTCCTCTCTATTATAAAGCACCTCTAAACACTTCACCAGAACCAAGGAAAGGTAGTTACATCATTAACTTTATCTGAAAATAGAATAAATTACTGATTTTACCTATATTTAAATAAAAAATTTCAAATTTAAATTACGTTATCTCTCATTCTTAATAACTTTAAATAGGAGTGATATTGGGAAAACTTAATTAACACCCTATCAAGCGATTCATAATAAGGACCATCCATCTCTTCTAGAAGGTGCCTTGTAATAAGGACCTGAGGGAGTATATTGATTGTGTGATTCAGGGGATTATTCTAGAGATGATCTATATCGGTCCTTTCCATTTGTTCTGAGACAGTTCACACCTAATCTTGTCATTCTTTCTCAGTTTTTCCTTCTGATACCTCTCTATTCAGCTGGCTCTAAAATCTCTCTCTCTCTCCCTCCCTCCCCCCCCCCTCTCTCTCTCTCTCTGTGTCTGTGCTGTCAATTCATGGCAACTTCATTTAAGTACATCAAGTGATTACCTCCTCCACAATCTGCTGGCTATCCCACTTATTGGTTAAGTGCATCAAGCACCTTTTTATTCAGTGGAAATCAATTTTCCTAAACACATGATTAGTATACCACACTGAGAAAGCAACGCCAAATAGAAAAGGATATTACCTCAGGACACTGATGAAATGCACTGGTAATAAGTTCCTTTGAGGTATCAGTGTTGTTAGCGAAAGGGAATGGACTTTCAAGCATGATTCTTTCATTCTTTTCAAGGCCATCTTCCTCAGAACAAATATAAAATTGGCTGTTGAAAAGAGACGATTTTACACACATTTCAGAGATCCACCTTGCGCATTGTGCCAACAACAAAGAGATTAGCCCAAGCAGCATCAGCTCTAGCAGGAAGAATCAATTTCAATAAGAGACAAAATCATATATCAACTCCACAGCTCTACACAGTCAAGGAAAAATATTTTACTAAGGTTACCAAATCGAGCATGGATCCTCTCAAGCATGGGAATCCTAAGGTTTCCTATAATGAAAAATGATATAGACACATAACAGTGGATCCCACTTTTGACACATAGGCCCCATAAAAAGTAAGCCAACTGTTGTGTGTCCATCTCTCTCCTTACTTTAGGTAAAGTCACTTTAGGGATTTAGGATCATTCCAAATCGATTACATAATAAGATGTAGAGTATTCAAACTCTCAATCTTTACTCTTGTATTTGTGAAGGGTTAAAGCAATATTTAGTATTTACCTTCCTTAATTTTCTCTAGTGAAGCATAAAGTGCCTTCCTTCTTGTCTTCTGCAACCACTGCATGCCAAGGGAAAAAAAACACTTCATACTTTCATGAGGTTTAACAGCTATTTTCATTCTTCAGTTTTCTTGTCCACTTCTATTTTGATATTACACTCCAATCACACGTTCCAAATGTGGCAAGCAGAGGTAGATGTAAGCTACAAGGAAATTTTTCGAATAGAGAGTGACCCTCCATCAACTTTTAAGTTTAACCATTATAGATTTAGCATTTCCTAAAGTAATATATCTGAAAAACATAAAACCAACTTCCCAGAATCTCTCAGCAACTAGAGAAATGGCATGTGAACATACATATGCCCAGATCACTGGACAAAGCTTCAATTCATTTTCACTTTGGCTTTTAGCAGTTAAACATTGTGTGTCTTTCTCTCAGAGTTCTATCACAGGAACAGGAACTAAACTGTAAATAGCTATATTTAGCATTTTATTCCTCAGGCAATAACCTTAAGAACAGAAAAAATACTTCCCTATACCTTCCCAAATCTGCATATTGACCGTTCGACGAAGAAGCATACGAAGACCATGACAGTGACCACAGAGGCAACAGAATATGTGGGCGTTTCAGCCAGAGACCTCCCTCGCTGAAGCACCTCTGCCATCTCTCTCACATCACAAGAAGAAACCGACCCTTTAGCTGAGACACAGAAAGTTGAAAACTTTCATGTCAAAGATGGAATATTTTCTCGGGAAAAAGAGACCCAGATTGAAAAATGTGGATTTGGGCAGTGAAGGATCCAGGAAATGAGGGAAGTTAGACACTGCAAAAGAGAAGCATCATCCCAGGAGGGCAAGAGTTGTTTTATTAGGTATGAAGGGTGCATGTGGGAGGTTTAGATCCCACACATGGCGGAGAACATTATATAGTGTTCAATATAATATAAAACTTGTATTATATACATATGTTGCTATTTTTATTGTCTCACTCACATAGTCCCACTGAGATTGCGACTTTTTATGGAAATTCAGCGTCAACTGCATTGGACCCAGTGCTTTCTCTCTCACCTCTCTCTCCAAATCCAGCCAGTGCACATGGAGAGCGACAAGAGTGTATCTGATCTACCTCGCACTCACCAAGCCACTGGGAGCCTCTACTTAATCCTATAACCAAATTTTTATACTCTACTCGTTCTATTTATAAATTATTTTTAAGATACTTTACTAAATTTAATATAAATTTTAAATTTCATTAATTCTCATTTAAAATTCAACAACATTTCAATTTTATCTTTATTTAATTTATAATAAACTAAATATGAATAAAGTCAAGATAATAATAGATGAAAGGTAAAATTATATATTTACATAAATTTTTTTTCTTTCTGCATTATAAATAGAACAAAAAAATTTTCTCTCTTACTTTCTTATAAATATGATTAGAGGAGTAATAACTATATATATTTGTGTGTGCATGTATATTAAATATCTCATAAAACAAGTGTTTGAAATAATTAAGAAATAAAATGAAACAGAAAAAAGTATTAAATGGATATACTTTTAGAAAGATGAGACAATTTCAAGTAATTTGGATGATTTGTGTGATATTATTAACAGTTAAAAATATTTTCAATGCCAACACGTACCCACGTATATAATATATGCATCACACAATTTTATTGTGCACCTCACATATTTGTTTTACATATTTTATATTTACATTTGGACTTAATGAATTTTTGGTTTAATACAAACTTTGATCTTTCAAATTTACCATTATTTTGGTTTTGGTCCATCAAGTTTTAATCCTAAGGTTTTGGATCTTCAAATTTTTTTATTTAAAATATTGATATTTATAATCTAATAAAAACTTAGATCATTTTGTCCTTTGAGAGAACAAAACCAAAATGAGGGCAAACTTAAAGGACTAAAAATTATATTAACCCAAATTTTTATTTTAATTGATTTGAGGTTGAAGGGTTTTCTATAAGCTTCTTTTTAATTCTCTCCCACCCTCGAAAGGTTTTCTCATTGCTTCAACTTTTCACATTAGAGATTCTTTTCTCACTATTAAAACGTTAGGATTTTTCTTTTGGACTGAAAAAAGTTTAGGATTTAATAGAACTTTAAGTCTTAGAATGCTAGCCAAGGTTAAAAAAAATAATTCTTAGAATGCAATTTAATTGATTTGGAATAATTAATTAAATAAATTAAAATTATACTTCTTCCAGTTCAAAATATAAGTTAAACTTTATCCATTTATGTTTATTAAGAAATTAGTTAAAATCAGTCTAAAACAATAAATATGTAAGGCATATATTTTTTCTTCAAATATGCCCTTATTAATAAAGAGAATAAGTAAAAGATATAATTAATTAATTAAAAAGAAAAGAGAATATTTGGGAATAAAATTGAAAAAAACTCATTAAATGCTTAGACGAAAGTAAATGTTATCTTATAAAAAAAGCCTCTCCAACAAAGTTTAGCTTATATTTTGAATCGGAGGGAGTATCTCGTAATTTCTACATGTTGACAAGTGCAATAATATACACATGAAATTAATTGTTGTAACATTAATTTTAGTTCTATGAATGAAAAATGTTTTAAGTAAAATCAATATTAGAACAAACATCTTTTTCTTAAATATTTGACAAATCTAAAGATAAAACGTTAGGTCCAAATATTATATGCTCCCTCCCATCGAGGAGAAATTTTTTTAGGAATAACATGTCCCTATTATATTACTCGGAGAATTACAATTAAGTCCTGAAGAAAAAAAATAATTACTAAAAAGTCCTAATAACAATATAAGCAGCATGTAATGACAAGTTTTAAAGTAGAGAAGGACAATCTCTAGAACTTATTTTGAAATTTTTTTTCTTTCTTAAAACATTATTATAATTCTCCCTATAGTACTAGCATGTCTGAGATGTCTTGGAAGAGAATAGCATGCCTAAAAAGTTTAGGGAAAATGATACTAAAATACCACTTAAATTTCAAAAAGACAGATAAGGGACCTGAATAAGCAAAATGACAAAGAAGGCATCAGGTACCAATCTGGAATTTTGATTTTTGGCCTAAAGACTGAATTGCCCTTATTGTGTTCGCCTCCTCCTAGCGAAAGCAATTCCCTCCACTCGGCGAAAGAGAAACTGCCCCCACTTGGCAAAACCAATCCATCTACTCGGTGAAACTAATCCCTCCTCTCAGTGAAACCGAATCCCTCTACTCGATAAAACCAATCCCTCCACTCCACGAAACCGAACCCCCTCCAGTTGACGAAACTAAATCCTTCGCATCACCATTCTGTAGAGATTGTTGATTTGGTGGGTTTTGGTTGTGGGAAAGAGGATTTGTAGTGAGAGAGGGAGTGAACCTGTGGGAAAGACGAAGCGGAAATCAGAAAACAATGGCAAGCAATTACGTAACGTAACTACTGTCATATGCCTACTGGTTTTTGGTAAATCCCATTACGTGAATGGTAAATTTCACTATACATGTAGTTAATTATGAATTTTACAAAATACATATTGTGATTTACAACTTTTGTAGTGAAAGTGACTACTTTGTTAATGGGTTTTGCAACCTGTTTTCAGGAGATAAACAACTTATTTGTAAAAACTAATAAAATTTGACGCTGAATTTTACAAAACACACAGTGATATTTACAACTTTTATAGTGAAAATGACCACTTCTTAAATGAGTTTTGCAACCTCTTTTCAAGAGATTGACAACTTGTTTCTAAAAACCAATAAAATTCCATGCTGAATTTTACAAAACATAGAGTGATATTTACAACTTTTGTAGTGAAAATTACCACTTCTTAAATGAGTTTTGCAACCTCTTTTCAGGGGATGAGCAACTTGTTTCTAAAAATCAATAAAATTTGACGCTGAATTTTACAAAACACACAGTGATATTTACAACTTTTATAGTGAAAATGACCACTTCTTAAATGAGTTTTGCAACCTCTTTTCAAGGGATTGACAACTTGTTTCTAAAAACCAATAAAATTCCATACTGAATTTTACAAAACATAGAGTGATATTTACAACTTTTGTAGTGAAAATTACCACTTCTTAAATGAGTTTTGCAACCTCTTTTCAGGGGATGAGCAACTTGTTTCTAAAAATCAATAAAATTTGACGCTGAATTTTACAAAACACATAGTGATATTTACAACTTTTATAGTGAAAATGACCACTTCTTAAATGGCTTTTGCAACCATTTAATTCAACGTGACTACAAAAGTTGTCACTTTTATTAGTTTTTACAAACAAGTTGTTTATCTCCTGAAAACAGGTTGCAAAACCCATTAACAAAGTAGTCACTTTCACTACAAAAGTTGTAAATCACAATATGTATTTTGTAAAATTCATAATTAACTACATCTATAGTGAAATTTACCATTCACGTAATGGGATTTACCAAAAACCAGCAGGCATATGATAGCAGTTACGTTACGTAATTGCTTGCCAGTTTTCTGATTTCCGCTTCATCTTTCCGCTTCGGTTCACTCCCTCTCTCACTACAAATCCTCTTTCCCACAACCAAAATCAA
Organism: Neltuma alba; assembly: GCF_004799145.2. NCBI lineage: Eukaryota > Viridiplantae > Streptophyta > Magnoliopsida > Fabales > Fabaceae > Neltuma > Neltuma alba. The sequence goes on along the minus strand of NW_021632000.1, from coordinate 88,571 downwards.
CAATCTCTACAGAATGGTGATGCGAAGGAGTAAGATAATAGCATTTCCAACATTCTTCTTTCCTTCTTCCCGCATTTCATCAACGTCGGTCTTCCTCTCTCCTTTCTCTCACTTTCAGCTTTCGGTCTTCCCGCATTTCATCAAGGCATTTGGGTCTTTTGGCCGAAAATATGAATTCCAGATTGGTACCCAGTGCCCTATTTGTCATTTTGCTTATTCAGGTCCCTTATCTGTCTTTTTGGAATTCAAGTGGTATTTTATTGTCATTTTTCCAAAAGTTTAGTATCATTTTTTTTCATTTTGTTTCAGTTAAAATACTACATTTGATACTTAATATTATCTCTGATTCTAATTATAGACCTCGTTTGTAATCTATAATTAGGACCAAAAGTAACATAAAATTTAGTTGACTAATTTAAAAAGATTAGAAAAGTTTTTTTATAACATATGTTGCATAATTACTCTAAAATATTTATATGGATTGTTAGATTATATATCAATTTATAAGTGAGACAAATTAATTTGAAGAAAATAATAAATATAAATAATTTAAAATAATTTAGTAACTTTCTTAAATATTTTTTAAATATGTCAATCAAGTTTTCTATTAAGGGCAGAAAGTAGTATCATTTATTGGTTAATATCTCACCTCATTGACTACTGTATACTATTTCTATTTGGTCATTTGTTCTCTCACACATCCTTTTTGCATAAATAATGATGTTTTTGAAAATTTAGTTATATTTTTTTTACATATTTATTATTTTTAATCAATTTTAATAAATGTTTAATATATATGATTTAATTATTTATATTTTATAAAAAGTATGGGAACATACATAATAATCCAAAAAAAGCAATTATAACATCACAATGATTTTACTTCATGTTAACTAGTGGAAAGTAGACTTGGAATTGCATGGCATTGAGGAGAAGAATGTCATCAACATTATGTTCAATGAAGTTTTATCATACAAAATTTGTTAATTACATTTTTCATTTCCTCTCATCTTATTTATATATCAGAAAAAATATTTATTTTTATACGTCACATTATTAAAATTATTTACATGTTTATAAAATTTTACTATTTATTTATTATTGTATATATGATTATTTTTTAATATATATTAAATAAAATTAAAATTAAAAAAATATTAAATTTTAATATAAAACTAATGAGATCTAATGTTTTTTTTATTCTAATAAAATATGCTACGCGTAACTTATAAATTAAATTAGTGAAATAATTTTTTTTGAAAAAATGGTAAAAAATATCTTTTCAATTTTAAAATAGATTTTGGCATGTCAAAATTTTTATAAAATAATCAATAATCAATACTTTTATAAGAATAGTCAGTATCACCTATTTATCATTTTGAAATTCAATAAGTTTTTTTTTGTTTTTCCTTTTTTTTGATACATTGAATATTTTATTTTTATTGGTGATGTTGATTTTCTTTATTATTTTTTTTAAATTTTTAAATATATCCATTTTCCCATTTAAACTAATAGAAGAGCCTGAAACTATTCGTTTGGTGAGAGATGGCTTCCATATGTCCCCTGCCAGTTCCCGCCATTTTCGGCTCAGAAACTCTCTCCATCTCCTCCTTCTCCTTCTCATTGCGATGATGGTCCACAAGTTATCTCTCTTCCGATGAAACGTTTTCTGAATACAAACTTTGTCGTTCTTTTATTTGTTGATTTTCCTTCTTCTTCGATTTTCTGGCTCAACTTCCTCGTATGGTTTCCAGGTAGTCATTATCTTCCCATCTTGTGAGCTCGTTTTCTGAGTTCCTCTGACTCCACATTTTTGTGCTAAGCTTTAACGAATTCCGAATGGGGTTCATGGTTGTATTCCAATCGTTTATAACATCTGATTTTGAGTCACTATGGATTAAGAAGAAACAGATAACTTTTCTCGATCCCGCTATTCATGCCGTATCCTGTTTTACTTGTTACAATTAGACCTTTTCCTCCTCGGTTTTAATACAGGAAGAAGTGGTAATCACTATGACATTTTGTAGTTTCATTATGTTGTCTGTCATTTTTGCATTTGGCTACCGTACATCTTTCCGCCGTCTTATTTTACTTTCCATTATAGACATGTTTACACTTGCATGAGTTCTGATCGGACAAAACGAATTATAACTCACATTTGGATTTTTCAATATATTGTTTATTAGTCAGTCTACTTTCCTGCAATCTAATATTGACTAGAAGGTTCATGACTGCGATGATAATATGGGCAGTTTGCTTTACAATACATCACAGAGATTTGCATTTTATTTCTCTAACTAAAGGTTTTCTCCATTTGAATTATGTTTAATTGTTCTGAAGCCCTCCTGAGTGTGTATGCATAAACGGTGCACAATTTTAATCTTTTCCCCTTCTCTTTTTATGGCCAGGTTTCTGCGGAGAATTCCATTTTGGATCAGTTTATGTATGGTAGGATTTAAAGAATAAAAGCAAAATACTTATGGGACTTCATGTACTCTCTTTGACTGACACCTAGGGGATACATCCAGAATTTTGTCCTTGCTGCCCGAGAATAAATTATGTTATGTAAGAAGTGTGAATCTTAATGAGTTCTCCAGGTGAAGTGGACAGCCAAGGTGACAAGCCCCAGAATGAGGGGCTTAAATGTGGCCTTAAAGAACCAACTTTCTTGTATGGTGACTTGGATCTGTATGTATTAGAAGCAAGAAATCTTCCAAATTTGGATATGTCGTCTGAAACAATGAGAAAATGTTTCACTATGGGTAATAATTGTACTCCTCCCTTCATGAGAGCACGCAGGATAAGCACTGGGAAATATCATGTAGATACAAGTGATCCCTATGTCTCTGTCGTTCTGGCAGGGGCTACTGTAGCTCAAACTCGAGTAGTTCGTAACAATGAGCATCCTTCGTGGGATGAGCATTTTATTGTTCCAGTGGCTCACCCTGCTGAGAAAGTGGAGTTTATTGTGAAAGATGATGATGCTCTTGGGGCTGAGGTCATCGGAACTGTAGAGATACCTATTCAAAAGATTTTGTCTGGGAATACTGTTAATGATTGGTTTCCAATTAATGGTGGGTTCTCAATTTTCACAAAGGGTACTCCTGAGTTACATATCTCTATTCAGTATAAGCCATTTGGAGAAAACCCTTCAGACAAATGTGGCATTGGAGCTGGAGAAGATCATCCAGGTATTCCTAACACATATTTTCCTCTTCGAAAAGGAGGGAAGGTGACGCTTTATCAAGATGCACATGTACCAGATGGTAAACTACCTAACATTCCACTTGATAAGGGAAAAGTCTTTCAGCAGGGTAAATGTTGGGAGGATATTTGCCATGCAATTTTGGAAGCTCACGAGCTGATATACATTATAGGATGGTCTGTTTATCACCCTGTAAAGCTTGTCAGAGAACCAACAAGACCCTTACCTGCTGGAGGAGAGCTTTCACTTGGAGATTTGTTGAAGTATAAGTCACAAGAAGGTGTCCGCGTGGTTATGCTGATCTGGGATGACAAAACTTCGCATGACCATTTTTTTTTGAAAACAGTACTTCTGATTACCCTAGTGATAAAATTAAACATGATTTCTCTTTTTCGAATTCTGGGCAAGTTCTATTTTCTCCACGCCAGTGGTCTGCTTTTAAACCAAATCATAGAAGATAATATTACATTGAAGTACTGAAAAAAGTATGAATTCAATTGAATTTCCTTCTGGATTTTTACTGTGACCCTCAACAATTTGATGCTAGTGTAATTCTCAATAACTTGGGGCTAGGTGGACTCGTTGAAAGTAATTTTTATGAGTTGTGTAACCTTTTTGATTGATTGTAGATAAGGAGAGCATAGCAATGTTTTACACCTGCATCACTGAGATTTACATTATAGTTCTTCAGAAAACAATAATTGATTTAATTTAATGCAGGATGGCATCATGCAGACCCATGATGAAGAAACTAAGAGATTTTTTAAAAACTCCACTGTTCATTGTGTGCTTGCTCCACGTTATGCAAGCAATAAGCTCAGTATTTTCAAGCAACAGGTATGAAATTCTCGTGCTTACATATACACATGTAGGATGAAAATATCGAGCTTTGCCGCATCATCTCAATCATTATCTTTTTACTGAGAATTCAATCAATAGTCATTTATAAAATTGAATATTTTGGTCCAGGTTGTTGGAACACTTTTTACGCATCATCAGAAGTGTGTGCTTCTTGACACTAATGCTTGTGAGAATAAACGGAAAATAACTGCTTTTATCGGTGGTCTAGATCTATGTGATGGCAGATATGATACTCCTGATCATCGGCTCTTTGTTGATTTAGACACTGTCTTTCAAAATGATATTCATAATCCGGTATTCCCTGTAAGTGGTTATTATGCAATTGCAAAATTACCTGGTTACCTTTTGCATACATGGTGAGTCATTGTTTATTTGTTGTGGGCTGCAGCGGAAGCCACATTCAACTAGGAATTAGTTATTGCTATTGTTCATATGTTGTGGATGCTTTCCAAGTGCATGCCCTATTATTTCATTTATTCAACATTTTCTTATGCCGTACATATGTGTACGAGCACATAAGAGTTCATTCATTAGTGTATTCCTACATAGGTTTTTAAGTGATATGTCATCATTTGCATCGCGTTGAAACTATCTGCATCTTGCCAAGGATGCAAAGGAGGGTAATGATAGGTTGTCCGAGCTGCCGAGCTGGAGTACAGTGGTCTAAGTAAACTGAACTCTCTTAGGATAAGTATTAACCTTGAACTTCGCAGATATAAATGTACATTCCATTAAATGTGAGTCCAGTTTTTTTTTCTTCATTCCTTGTGCCTTCATTGCAGTTCTTAAACATTCAAATCAAATTTTGACGGTATAGATTAATTTATATTTTTGTACACTGTCAAATACGAAACGTCAAAATCAATCTGACAGTCGACCACTGCAGTGAACCATCCAGTTAGTGGAGGGAAAACCTTCTTTTCAAAATCCTTGACCCTTGGCCCAAAAAAATTGATGACCCCACTTTGTGAAGGATACAGCACTATCTACTTCTCAGGCCCACTGCGCTGAAGAAAAGGACACAAAAACTACATGTCAGCTAGCATGGCACAACAAATAACAAAACTAAGGATAAAGAAAAGCCTCTCCCTCTACATGAAGCATCCTGGTTGTTGTCATCTCTAATTCTTGAATATTCATCAATCTAAATGCACCGGCAATGCAATTGGGCTTTCTAAAAGGAATGCGTAGAAAGTGTTGTGGCTTACGTATACTTCCTCCTTCTTTTACTGGAACCTTCTCCTCAAGGTCTGAGTTCATGCATCTATCGCCCAATTCCTCAGCATTTTCCCAAGTTGAATCATCTGTAGGAAGGTGTTTCCATGTTGCCGCACTTTCTTCAACAAATTGAGTCCTTTCTTAGCCCATTGAGTATCCAAAGATGGCCTCATCATAATAGTTGGAGATCAAATTACTAAAAATAAGAAATTATATATCTCTTGCTGAAAATAGTCATTGTTCTAACAGATGCTGATACAATGTCAAAACAATAAGATGAACCCCCAGTTATAAAATGTATATTTTCTGTCATTATACCAGAGAATTTTTCTGAAGAGTGTCTTTATAAACATTAGATTTTTTTTTTTTGGTGGAAAAAGTGTGATTAATAAATAAAAAACTATGGAACAAGGTAACAGATTTTTGGGATTCCAATTTTCTGATATTTTTGTCATTTAAGATCATTTAAAATATCCAATTTGCGGTGTTTGTCTACATTTACTGATATTCTAGCTGTTGATGTTGCTCATGAAGAGCATCAGATTAGTTTATACCAAACCGTTGTAGTCTGCAAACAAATGCTTGCCTGACTTGTTAGCCTTGCATCTAGCAGATTTTCTTTTGCCCTTTGATCTTCATGTTGCAATTTGAGGTTGCTTTCTGTTTTTCTGTAAGTCAGTGATGACATCATGACAATGTTCGCTCTCCATATATTTAGTATTTGCTACAATGTATAATTATTTTCCACATGATTTTGTTGAAGATAGAAGGAAGGTAAAATGCACGACTTGGCACCTAAAAGGCTAGAAACTGAAAAAGAAAGGTACATGGAACTTTGCTGAAGTAGACTGTATAAATTGTGTTCTATGTGATACAGTCAAATACTGGAGTACCAAGGGAACCATGGCATGACCTGCATTGTAAAGTTGAGGGTCCAGCTGCATATGATATATTGACCAATTTTGAACAAAGATGGAGGAAAGCCAAAAAGTGGCGTGAATTCAAGTTAAAAAGGGTGACGAATTGGCATGATGATGCTTTGCTCAGGTTAGACCGTATTTCATGGATTCTAACGCCATCATCTGGTGCTGCTGGCGACCAAGTTGTTCAGGTAACTGATGAAGACGATCCAGAAAGCTGGAATGTGCAGGTATAAGGGAAGTATGTTGACATTCAGTGACGTGTATCATTCTTCTTTAAAATACCTTACTAATATTATGAACAACAATAAAATGCAGGTATTTCGGTCCATAGATTCAGGATCTGTCAAGGGTTTTCCAAAGGATATTGAACAAGCTAAGGCTCAGGTGAGAATAAAATTGTAAATGTGATGGAGACTAAGATAATATGAAATGACTCAGTTTCACATTGAATAGTGTGGGATGTTTAATGAGGTATTAAGTGGATTGATTCTCTCAACTTGATAGCTAGTTTTTGGGTGAAGGTTCCTTTTTCCACTTCAGTAGCCCTCAGAACCATGCCCACTTGGCTACTTTAAGATATATAGAATGGAAAGGAAATGAAGGAAGACTAGAAGAAAATAGTGATTTTAAGATTAAAAAACTCTCCTCTTACTTTCAAGCGGTAATACAGTAGATTTTTTAAGTAGTTATTATAAAAACATGATAACTATTCTGCAGATAGGATGGAAAGGATTTTATTTCCATCTTTGTTACCAAATGTGCCCTAAGACTTGTTATCTTTCTAAGGCTTAAAAATTGTCCATAGTGTACAAATAGCATGAAAAGGGGTTCTCTTTCCATCTTTGTCCGAATCTGATCATTAACTCGTCTTGGCAGAGTGCTTTTGCATGATATTGAAATAAACCTGTTTTGGTCTTCCAGTTCTAATCCTTCTTTTCCGCAGCATCTTCTCTGCGGAAAGAACTTAAAAGTAGACAAAAGTATCCATACCGCTTATGTAAAAGTAATAAGATCGGCCCAACGCTTCATATATATAGAGAATCAGTATTTTCTGGGATCCTCATATCATTGGCCTTCGTATCAACATGCAGGTAATTTGAGGAAAACTTTTAGTATCACAGTTTTTAAAAAACATTTGTTCAGACTTTGCATTATTATACTTGCTAAATGAAGTTGCATATTTGGTTTTGTGTGATTTGTGATTTTGTATTCCTGATTGCAGAAGTTTATATAGATTAGCCTCATTACTGTTATTTATAAGATATTCGTATATTATGAATGTAAAATGCATCAGATTTAGGTGATGCATCTGCGAGTCTATTAGAAAGCACGATGCAGGAATCAGGGCATTATGAAATTAGTAGCAGCTTGAGTCCGTAATTTTCTAATAGCATTTTGAATAAGAAGGCACCAATTATTATATTTTTATTGTTAGCTGATAGGACCCTCTACTTAAAATCAAGAAATAGAGAACAAAAAATGGGATAAATGAGACTAATCACTATATTACTGCATAGTAAGTTAGATTACAAGGGGTAGGATGATCTAAGACACATACATCACACTCTCACGCTCAAATACGCAAACAACAATGAACTAACAGTTACAAGCCCAGAAGAAATATAACACCGACCACAACACAAGGACTCTACAGTGACTCTACAAACTCACAAAAGAGAACAATGCTTGCCAATCTTTCGAGAGGTTGGCACTCTCCTCCCCTAAGGGCCAAATCACAATTCAAAGTCTCCACACTCCTACTGAACCCAGGAGGACGATTTATAGGCCCCAAGAAGTGACTGTCCCATTCTCCAAAACAACCCTCTCATAGCCTTTTATCATAGTCACCCTATAACAACCCTATCTTTCTACTTCTCTCTCTAGGAAGTCAAAGTTCTGATCCACAAAAACATCTTTTTCCTTTTCATGTATTTTCTTAGTTCTCTAAAAGTAGTCCTAACATTAAAATTTAGTTGCCAAATATAATTTGATGTACAGTGGTGAAGAGAAGTGGGGAGAGAGGGGGGAATTCTGAATAATACTCTGGATAATTCTCAAAAACTATCTGATACAATTATATAATAGTTAACTTTCTACCCTCCCTCACTAACGGCTATTATTGTTTATTCCTTTAATTAACACTAACACTATTAACTAATATAACTACCAAATCGTATAATTTTTACAGCTTACACATCAGTAACACTAACACCCCCCCAGGGCACCCCAAAAGGGAAAAAGAACCCTTGACCTCAAGGGTTGAAATAATGAAAGAGGGATGCTGTTTCTGCTGCTTAAAGAGTGAAATCCTAGCTTGTCTCTTCATCCAGAGGACCCTTCCACTGCACTAACACCTCAGTTATGACCTTACCCTTTTCTTCCCATTCTCTTGTTCAGAATCTTTTCTAGAACCAAGTTAGGAGGCAGAATAGGTGGATGACGCTGTTTTACCTATGGATCAGGGCATAATTTCAATAGGGAGATATGAAAAGTAGGATGAATCCTCGATTCCGGAGGAGGTTCCAATTATAAGCCACTGGACCTATTCTTTGGATGATCTATAGGGCGCAAAATATCTTGGTGCCAATTTTTGAGAACTTCTAGAGGCTGCAAATATCTGCCGATGAGGTTGCAGCTTCAGAAAAACCCATTGGCCCACCGCAAACTCGTTATCTATTCTGAGCAGATCTGGTTTTTGTTTCATTCTTTTCACAGCCCTGCTTAAATGATGTTTGACGATTGATAGAGCCTCTTCCCTTGCTGAAAATGATCTATCAACAACTTCTAGAGATGCATCTCTAGTAAAATAGGGCATAAGCCTTGGTGTTTGCTGTCCATATAGCAATTCATAAGGTGTAGCCTTTGTCGAGGAGTGAAAAGTGGTATTATACCCCCATTTAGCCAAGGACAACCACTTCCTGATATGCAATGCAAGTAATTCTCTAGACATCAATTGAACTTCAGATTGCCCATCCGATTGAGGATGGTGGGAAGAAGTTAATTTTTGTTCTATTGACGGTAAATTGTTGGTGGCAATGGTTCTTTGAAGAGCAGAAGGAGAATAGGTGAAGAAAAAAGTAGTGCACAGTGTCTTAAAAATGTAGGCAACACTTCTCTTTAGACCTAATTTGCCCCCACCAATTCCAATCTTAGGTTGAAAATTGGGTTGTCTAGCGAATTTTTTTCAGAATACAATAAAGACTCTTGAATATAGTTTGCGATACCAAAACTCAAGCCAAGACAACAATGATTTTTACAAAATAATAATTTGACTTTATCTCTGAATGCACTCAAAGACAAAGGCAATATGTTTGATATTGTGTTTGTCATGTGTAATGTGCAAATGGACTAAGGGAGTGATGGTGAGGGGTATACATAGACTTTGAAGTGATGCTTTGAAAGACACAACATATCTCTTCAGTTAAAAGTTATAATCATATGTCGGTTTATAAACCAATATATCTTTAATAACCAAATGTTATTTAAAATAACTTATCCATGAAGAGTCACTCCTTTTAATATGTAGGATTTTTTTTAATCAGCAAGTGGTGCTTACCACACCTTTAGTTATAACCTTTCACAGGTGCTTTTAGAAACCAAATAGGTATAACCTTTGTACTCTTAGTATTATAACTCCATACGCAACTCTTCACATAAATTCACTAATGTATGAGGAAAAAAGATAGGACATGACCTTTCAAAAGACGCGTCACTTCATTTTGAAGGTATTCCAACATAATTCTCTGTTTTTAAAAAAGAAAATTTCAAAGTTTTTGTTCTTTTATATCGTCATTATTATGGTTTCAATATGTAAATTTGCATTTGAAAAACACATAATTTTGTGGATGATTTTTAAAATTTTTTTAGGGGTTATACGATGAAAGTAATTTTGTGCAAAGAACATGAATTAGCATTGACGTTATTTTGGGTGAATATATGAGGGGCCTGATAATTGAGAGGAGTGATTTTCTTAGAGTTGGGTGGAGTTACTAATTACTGTTAGATCACCAATTAATGGTCTAAATTAGTGATTACTTAGTGGAGGAAAGCTACAGGAGTTATTTGCGATAAGAAGGTACCTGAGAAACTTAAAGGAAAATTTTATCGGACTGCTATAAGACCAGCTATGATTTATGGTAGTGAATGTTGGGCAATAAAGGGAAAACAAGAGCACAAAGTCGGAGTAGCAGAAATGAGGATGTTGAGATGGATGTGTGGTCATACAAGAAAAGATAGGATTCGAAATGAAAAGATCAGGATAAGAGTCGGTGTGGCACCTATCCAAGAGAAAATAGTTGAAAATCGCTTAAGATGGTTTGGACATGTGCAGAGAAGGCCTTTGGAAGCCCCGGTGAGGAGGGTGGATCAAACAAGATGGAGTCCCATAAAAAGAGGCAGGGGAAGACCGAGAAGAACGCTGAATGAGGTCATTGAACGAGACCTCCTAATCAACAACATATCTAAGGATTGGGTTGTTGACAGAGCACGATGGCGTCGTGTGATTCATGTAGCCGACCCCACCTAGTGGGATAAGGCTTGTTGTTTGTTTGTTTGTTTGTTTTCAGTTTTAACTTCTCGCCTAAAGTTAATCCAATATTTACCAGAACATTTGTGTGATAGTGTCTTTCTGATAATTGTTTTCCTTAACAGGTGCTGATAACATGGTTCCAATGGAGTTAGCTCTGAAAATTGCAAACAAGATCAATGAAAATGAACGGTTTTCCGTCTATGTTGTCATACCAATGTTTCCGGAGGGGCCTCCAACTAGTAATGCTGTGCAGGAAATCTTATTCTGGCAGGTCAGGTCATTTTTAAGTCTCTTTTCCATTCTCTGAACTTTGAAACTTGGCAATGTTTGTTGCTTTTAGTCGCTTAAGTCAGATAATCATCATAGGCTGACTATTTTTTCTTCTTGAACTTATTATTAACCGCTGATGATCATCCATTTTGGTGATGGGTGAGAATATGATCTCATCCTGTACCTGAAAGTGGATTTACAAGTTCCATTTTCTGTTAACATAGTCTATAGTTAAATATTTATCAATTATCACTAAGATACTCGAAATACGAAATTGAGTAGAAATTATGCAAATTTTAGGTTTTCTTTTTAGGCTGATTAAAAAATTCCTCCCCGAGATGATCATGCACGTTCTCTTCTTTCCCTCTACAAGTGGTTGGGGAATAACGAGCTCACATTTGAATGGTTGCAGGGACAGACAATGTCTATGATGTACGGCATTGTTGCGGATGCCCTTAAAAGAAAAGGTCTATCTGATCAATATCACCCTCGAGATTATCTCAACTTTTATTGCCTTGGAAAGCGTGAACCTCAATCCACTGAAAGTTCGATATCTATGCAAACAGCTGACCGTGCTCTGGTATTATGCCAAACTACACTTTATTAGCTAAATGTGTTGCATGCAGTTGTGAAAACCACAGCTTTCATGATAAAATAGGCACAAATAGCAAACAGTTATTCATTGCTGTGTTCTTTCCTTCAGAAAACTTGGTGGGTTTGTATATAGAAATTTATGTGAACTTTTCATTGGCTTGGAATTCGATCCTTTGAAAGAAGGCAGCTTGTGATGTCATTTCGTGCAGGCTTTGCTTTTGTTATTAAACACTGAGACATGGGGAAAAGGCATAAAAAACATTGCAAATTAAGGGAACATAGAAGACAGCATTTAACCCTGGTGTCAGAGTTATGCTATTTCTGGTTTGATTTTCATTTAGTTTTCAAATTTGCATTAGGAGTGTAATGTAGAAGGATGAAAAGGTTTGGAAATTATAGATATAAGGCACAACCTTCTAACTTATAATGTATAACTACAATGATGAAATATGTTTTTGTATGATAAGTTTAAGTGCTTTGGTCAGGATCTGAGATGTTCTTTGTTAGGTACTTGGATATTAGTTATTCTGTTGGATTGAGCATGGTGCTCAGCCATCAATATTTAGATGAATGCAGGGGCCTAAAGATCCAGGGAACATAGAACTTGCAAAGTAATGTTGCAAATTAAAGTTCGTTTGAATTGTTTTGGTCAGGCCAGATAAGATCATATTAAATAGAATTTCCAAGTCAACTTAACCCAGAAATTGGTGGGTTAGTCAGGCCGAGTCTTCTGGATTGACTTGTCTTGATAGTTTTTATATATGTGTCTGTTTAAAAGTGATTGAAGAAAAGTATGTAAAATAAAAGATGGAGGTAATCATGATTGCTAGCTCAAAATTATCTAATTATGGATCTCTATTTTATGAATTTATTACTTGATTGAATTATTTAATCTCTAAATATTAGAGGGAAAATAGGTGGACGAAATAGGGTGTAATGTTATACCTTTTATTGTCTTTCCTTCTGATTCTACCCTTTTCAGACCCTGACACATACGTTATAGTGTCAATGTTTGTGTGTCAGATTGGCTACACCAAAATGGCTCATATTTGTGTGTTTTTTTCTCCCTGTTTCCTCATTCAGGCATCGGTTTACAAATATAGACGTTTTATGATTTATGTTCATGCCAAAGGAATGATAGTTGATGATCAATTTGTAATCCTGGGATCTGCAAATATTAACCAAAGATCCTTGGACGGTTCAAGGGACACAGAAATTGCTATGGGTGCCTATCAGCCTCAATATACATGGGCAAGAAAAAATTCTCATCCACACGGTCAGGTTAGAAGTTCCATATCCACTTTTGTACGATACCCTCTTGTAGAAAACATTGCTAGAAGTCATAACCATATCTTTGAATGCTTTGGTAGAAGATATGTTCAGATTATACAATTTCATCTTTTTATTCCTAATGATTCAAATATTCATAATGTTAACGAAGTTTTTTATTTGTTCCCTCACGAAACACCACCTTTACAACAAATTTTGTGTATGTTAACACAGTAGATGAGTCAGCATGATTCATTTTTATCTTCTTTTTTTTCCCCTTTAGTTATTGAGAGATCAACAATGATTTTGGTTTGTGTAGGTGTATGGTTACAGAATGTCACTCTGGGCTGAGCACCTTGGTGGTCTTGAGGATACTTTCAAGGAACCAGACAGCCTCGAATGTGTTCGACGTGTGAATGAAATTGCCCAGAGCAACTGGAACACATATGTATCTGAGGAAGAGAAGCAGATGAGGGGACACCTAATGCTGTATCCAGTTCAGGTCGGCAATGATGGAAGAGTCAGTGCCTTGAAAGATTGGGAAAACTTCCCTGATGTTGGTGGTAAAATTCTTGGATCACACAACTCTCTTCCTGATACGCTAACCACATAATTCAGCTGTCACACTTCGACTGGAAAGAAAATTGCCAGGTGAGAGACAAAATAAAAATAATATAGTTTTTAGGAACAAATTCCTTTACCATTTGGTTAGTGTTAGTGGATGGAATTCTCATTCCTTCTCCTTTTTGTTAACATCTGTTTTATATTTTTGTAATTATTACCTAAAAAATTCTAGTTGTTTTTACTATTTTTTTAAAAGTAGGGATACAATGCACATATCATTGCCAAAGACTCAAAATTACCTTTTTAAATTCTATTTCATTCTGTCTATCAAACCAGAGAGTGCTAGTCATACATATCTCATTTTCTCCAAAGATCAGGCATGATAGTACTAAGTTTGTTTTGCAGCTCCAAAAAAGGGCAATAATGGTGAAGATATTTGTTCTGTTCACATTCTTTTTTTTTATTTTTGGAAGGATGAAATTAAAGTTAAATTAATTAGGAATTTTAAAGAATGAGTTTTTTCTCATAAATATCCCTATCCCAAAAAAATAATTGTGTTGAATATTGTGGAAGGTTTATTTGTAAATTTGTAAAAAGATAATTGTGAATTTATAAATTTTCTTGGTGTGAAATGGTTCCATTCAAATAACAAAATGCACGTTGTTTCGTGCAAGTTTATGCTATAAATGTTAGATTTGTTAAAGGATGTAAAAGAAATTTTTTTGTGCTCTTTGTAGAACGACTTTTCTTCTTCTTGGTTTTTTTTTGTCACGTAAGTGCTGTTATATTTGATAATTTATATTTGAAGGGTTCATATTGTAAATGATATTTTTTGGGGGGCAAACTTTGTAATTGACATTTTGAATGATTCATACTATATGGGTTCGTTCGATATGGGGAAAATGAAGGGAAGGAGAAGGGAAGAAAAGTTTTAAGAGAAAAAGACAGAAAAATGTTACTTAAACTTCATAATCCTCAAATGGTATGTTAAATTTCAGAAATTCCAATTTGGTCTTAGAAGATCAAATTGCCTTTGATTTTAAATATTGTTTTTAAAATATCACAGCTCCCACTGGTCGGCCGGTCACCGGAGCTCCGGTGACCGGCCGACAATTGGTCATTGGAGTTCCATCAGTCGGAAAATTTTTTTTTGAAAATTTTTACAATTTCAGTATAATTGTTTACAACTTTTATAATGATATTAACAATTTCAGTATAGCAATTAACAACAGGTTTTCTGGGAAATTCAACAAATTCCGGCTACCGAAAACAATTTTTTTGAAAATTTTTATAACTTCAATATAACTGTTAACAACTTTTATGACCTTATTAACAACTTCAGTATAGCGGTTAACAACAGGTTTTTGAGTTTGTTAAAAGCATTACTGAAGTTATAAAAATGTCATTTTTTTAATTTTTTGAAAGACCTGTTGTCAACTGCTATACTGAAGTTGTTAATAAAATTACAAAAGTTGTTAACTATTATACTAAAGTTGTAAAAATTTTCAAAAAAAAATTATTTCCGGTCGCTGGAACTTGTTGAATTTTCCAGAAAACCTGTTGTTAATTGCTATATTGAAGTTGTTAATAGCATTATAAAAATTGTTAACCGTTATGCTGAACTTGTAAAAATTTTCAACTTCAATATAACGTTAACAATTATGTTTTTTTTTTTAAATTTTTACAACTTCAGCATAACGGTTAACAACTTCGATATAGTAATTAACAATAAGTTTTTCAAAAAATTTAAACAGTGGCATTTTTATAACTTCAGTAATGTCGTTAACAAACTCAAAAACCTGTTGTTAACCGCTATATTGAAGTTGTTAATATAATTACAAAAGTTGTTAACCGTTATATTGAAGTTGTAAAAAATTTTAAAAGAATTGTTTCCGGTCATCGGAGCTTGTTGAATTTTCTAGAAAACCTGTTGTTAATTGTTATATTGAAGTTGTTAATAGCATTATAAAAGTTGTAAACCGTTATACTGAAGTTGTAAAAATTTTCAAAAAAATTGTTTTCCTCCGCCGGAGCTCCGATGACCAATTGTTGAATTTTCTGAAAAATCTGTTGTTAACTGATATACTAAAGTTGTTAATAGCGTTACAAAAGTTGTTAACGGTTATATTGAAGTTGTAAAAATTTTCAAAAAAATTGTTTCCGGTCGCCGGAGTTTGTTAAATTTCTCAGAAAACTTGTTGTTAATTGCTATACTGAAGTTGTAAAAATTTTCAAAAAAATTGTTTCCGGTCGCTTGAGTTTGTTAAATTTCTCAGAAAACCTGTTGTTAATTGCTATACTGAAGTTGTTAATATCATTACAAAAGTTGTTAATCATTATACTTAAATTGTAAAAATTTTCAAAAAAATTTTTTCCGACCGACAGAACTCCAATGACCAATTGTCGACTGGTTGTCGGAGCTCCGGTGACTGCCGTCGCCGGAGCTCCAGTGACCAGCCGGCTAGTAGGGGCTGTGATATTTTAAAAACAATATTTAAAATCAAGGGTAATTTGGTCTTTTCTTTTCACATGAGCTTTTAACATTACTTTTTAAATTTTTTTAGATTAAACTTATTAAAATTTTTCCTTCTCTCCGGTCAATTTTTTTCATACCAAACGGATCTAGAGTGTAAATTTTTTTTTTTTACATAACTGACCCCTATACATTTCATTGTTTTCAGTAATTACCATATGTGAAACAAATCATGTTAGCCATTACATTTATGTATTTTCCAAGTAGTTATTAATTCAATCAATATCAATAATTGAATGGTTTGAGACAACTAAATTTTCAAGTGGTTCAACTATTTTTCAAGTGAATTTTAAGATATTTCCAGTCTGTGTTTTTAGTACTCATCCTTTTAATTTATAAAATATTTTGTCCCAGTCTAAAAAAATAATTTTTAAGTGGATTATATGATATTTTCCGTTAAATCCAATAGATTTCCAGTCTAAAGTTTGCTTTTATTAGCCATTTATTAAAAAAAAATTGTCCAACTCTAAACCCGCTTGTTTTCTAAGAGAATTATTTGGTCTTTCCCACTGAATATCAATAAACACACACACACGCACACACTCTATAACAGACTTTATTTATTCTGTAACACCATTTTTTTTCTAATCATAAAAAAAAAAAAGAGAGAAAATCGACGCACCTAGTGTAATGTCCTTTTAATTTATCATTATTTTTTTAAAATTAATATTTTTAATCACCTGCAAATAGAAATATGACGCTTGTAATTAGACACAGAAATTATTAGTAGACAACCTGAAAAGTAACCTAAAAGCACACTTGGAAGTACTTATCTGATTTTAAATATAAAACCTAATTAATTAATTTGACTGGATTAAAGATATTAGTTAAATTAGTTAATATGATACGTTCTTTTTAAAACACTCCAATCATTTTTTTTAATTTCCTTCCTCCTTCTACAATTTCATTATTATCAAGAGAATATCAATAGAATCAATTTTAAAAAATTGATAAGCATGTGAAATAGGTCCTATATATAGGACCAACATTTACTTTTAAATTAAGTCCTACATTAAGTGAGGGAAGAGTAATTTCAAACAACCATTTGGAATGGAAATAGATTTCATGTGGCTTACTATGACCTTTTTTTTTTTTGTATGCAAGCTGAAAATTATTTCAGCTATCTTACTCTTCTTAGAATTATTCTATACTATAGAAAACACAAATTTAATAAAAAATTATTATTGGACTTGAAAGTTATTGGAAGCCTAGTTGAACAAAATATTTTTAACGAGTTATTGTTATCAATAGTTGGGTTAGTTATATAACTGGATAGCTCATCATGAAATTTATACTTGTATATTCGTTAACAATATCAAAAAGGTCCGTTAAAAATATTTTTTAACCCAAAACTAATATAAAAAGTTTATGTTATATCATAAAATGTTTTTATTGTATTAGTGAAACTACTAAGCATTCAAAACCTCTCAAAAAATTGTTTCTATGAGTTGACAACGAAGAAAACTCATTGGGAACAAATATCAACTAAGTTTTTAAAACTATATACATAAGTATATTTCTTTTTAGGTTGCAATCTTCCTATTGTCTCTTTCCATATATATTTTAAGGAAAACCATATTGAAGGTACTTATATTTTTTTTCAATTTTCAATTTGGTATCTATATGTTTTTTGTTCTTAACTAAATCTTTAATTTTGCTCTATTAACATCATTAATCCTTATGTAGAGACTAAAAATATCAATAGAACAAAGTTATAAGAGCTAATATTGCTAAAAAAATAAAATTAAATGTTTAATTACAAGAAAAAAAAACACATAGGTACCAAATTAAAAATTGAGAGAAAGTATAGGTACCTTCAATATGATTTTCCCTATATTTTAAAATGAAAACGACGCTAGAGTTCTAAGACTATCATTTAATTTCAATAAAGTCTCCTGAGATTCTAAAATTTTGAACAAGTCCGAAAGCTTTTTAAGCAATCTTACACCCTATTGAAGAGGGCCCAAATGAGGATATTAAAATTTTACCTTAGAGAAGTCCAAAAGTCTTTTGACCAAACACTAGCAATTGCAGCAAAGAACGTCTGGAGTATATCCTCCTTCAATTCTATAAATGTAACACTTATTTTATAATGTAATAATTACATTATAAAATAAGTTTTATATTTAGAATCGAAAGATTAACTAAGATTTCTAGTAGAGGAATGCATAATCAAGGCATAATGATACATGTATATTTTTTTGTTGCACAACTTGCGAGTCCTTGACTTCATTTCAACTGATTGAACTAAATTAATTACAAAACGAACTACCAATAATAATATACTTCTCCGGTCTTTAATATAGGATCTAATTTTTAAGTTAGTTTTAGTCCTAAATATAAGACTCATTTATCATATTTATCAGTTTTCTTTAAATTATTCCAATAGATACTCTCTCAACCATAATCATGTAGAAGAGGGAGATGTGATATTAAGAAGATGATTATGGTGTTTTAGGAAAAATATGTCGCTTTTCTTATAATTAACTAACTTATCTAACTTTCTTAATCTAATTAAATTAGTTAAATGAGTTTTATATTAAGGACCAGAGGAGTAATAGATATTGATGTTTCTAGGCAATCTTGCAAACCCACTCTTGCCAGTCTTTTTCTTCTTGAAATTTGAATCTCAATTTAGTACTTTTTGGTGCGACTTTAAGATTGCCAATATAATTTGTGATTTATGATAGAATAAGGATTACCATTTTGGACGATACATTACATTAATGGCTAAACATATAATTTGTTGCCATAGCAATTGCGGATGGAACGAATGTTGGCTTGGTAATATGTGATTTGAACATTTTAGTTTCACTTCCAAACCAATATTACAGCAATTACAGACCAAGAACTTTGCATGTTATGTTATTTGATTTTTATTTTTATTTTTTTTGCTTTTCATTCTCCATATTTGCAATTGGATTCCGCCAACATGAATTGATTTAGTCTATCTATTTGGCTCTGGACTAAATGCGGCTTGAAAATACATTGTAAAAAATTTCAGTTGTGAATCTTCTTGATGTTCAATAAACTTTAGACCCTACATAATGTTCTGCTTTTCCAACAACTCTTGGATTGGCTAGTCTGGTTATAAGTATAGTTCGCCACTATTACTCTACAATTTGCAGTTCTATTATTTAATTGGCAACCATTGATCCTCCTTTTGCTCCCAATTTGTGCTTTGCTACCTAATTGTAGGCTTCCTATTTTGCTGGTCTCATTACGAGAGATATGCATAATATTTTGTCTTTTTTTTTTTTTTGGTTTTGTATGTTAATTAGGGAATTGTGACATTCCAAATTTTTCTATACTTATTTTTTTGTAAAGATATCCGTAGTGTGCATTTATATTTATGTTCCAAAATAAAATTAAAAAGATCACTTAAGGCCAACTCAAGTGGTAAAAGGAAGTGAGAATAGAGATCAAGAGGGAAAAAAAATTTTAGTGAGAGAAGATGTATGCTAATTTTAGTTCTAAAATACCATTTGATGAAAAAGAGGATGATGTAGAATCGTATACTAATAAGATTTATTTGACGTCACAGGACATCCGACCGCATAGCGCAGTGGATTAGCGCGTCTGACTTCGGATCAGAAGGTCGTGGGTTCGACTCCCACTGTGGTCGAATGTGTTCTTATTTTTAACTTTTTTCCCAATCTTCTTTCGCTCCATCTTTTGTTTCAAAACTAGGGTTTTAGCTCCAGTTCGACCTCCTCACTCTCCGGAAACCCTCTCAAAGTTCAACCGGAAAAATTTTTTCGAACCTGAAGGTTTTCTCCTCACTTGAGTTTCTCAATCATTCAATTGAGGTGTTTTACACAGGTAATAAAAGGGAAAACATAGTTTTTTTTAACTGTAAGTTGGATAACTAGGGGATGCCCGAGTTAGTTCCTACCTGTCGTTGTGCATTTAACATATATTTGTACATTATTCAGATCAATAAACCAATAAATTACTCGCTCATCTTCTCTAATTTTCTTTTTATTCACTTTGATTTCAGTGTGGGAATGGGTTCAACAGGCCAACCACCCTCCCTCAAGAGACGCGACTCATCTGTGAACAATAGAGAGGAGGATCGTCTAATTGTGACCCCACTTGGAGCTGGAAATGAAGTGGGTCGTTCTTGTGTCTTCATGTCCTATAAAGGCAAAAACATACTGGTATTAACTTTATAGCTTGTTACACAGTCGCTGTTCGTATTCTTTTCCAAGTTCACGCATGTTCACTTTTTCGCTGTCTCATTTCAGTTCGATTGTGGAATACACCCTGGTTATTCAGGTATGGCTGCTTTGCCATACTTCGACGAGATTGACCCTTCCACGGTGGATGTACTTCTCATTACTCAGTATGTTTCTTCTTTTATACTATGGCTTAGTCTGACTCGTTCCCTTGTTAAGTTTCAAATTGTGAATTCAATTTTCGGTTCATTGCGGTAACACATACAAAATTGGTGTCGGTTATTGGTAATTCGATTCAATGGCTGCACGGTCAAGTGCAATTTTTTTAAAATTTCAATTTGGTGATAACATTCTAGTATAAAACCTTTCCATTTTTCTTCTAAGTTACTTTTCATTTGTTTATTGATTTCTGGGAGGGGGAGCTGAAGATATTTTGCTAAAGCATGAATTTTCAGCTTAACGGACTTCATCAACTCTTTCTATTATGTTTTGATCCTTAGGACCTTAACATGACTAAACATGCAGAGTCCTGGTATTTCTTTCTATCACTATAGAATATCTATGATCTGTGTGCTTCTTTCTGCTCTATTTCTTCTACAAGTGGGTTCTCATTTCTTTATTATCAGGTTTCATGAAGGCAATTGGTCTCTATTTTGTGCATTTTTCTCAGTCATAATATTGCATTCCACATTGGCAGACTTACATGATTACAACGATGCTTGTTTCTTGGCAATTTTTTTATCTTTTTGGTATTGAAGAAAGGAAAGAGATATGTTTTATGGTTTCTTTTGAAACGGTACATGTCCCTTGTTTATATTTATTATTTGGTGTTAACCAAATTTGATGCATGTTGATGTTTTTTTCTGCAGCTTTCACTTGGACCATGCTGCATCACTCCCTTACTTCTTACAAAAGGTATGATGCTCTTTTCAATCAACTATAATAAGTTATTTTTTTAACAATTTAGTGGTGGAAGTACATCTGAAAGAGAATATCCCCAGACGACATTCAGAGGTCGGGTATTCATGACCTATGCAACAAAGGCTATCTACAAGCTGTTGCTATCAGATTACGTAAAAGTGAGCAAGGTTTCTGTTGAAGATATGTTATTTGATGAACAGGACATCAACCGATCCATGGATAAAATTGAGGTTTGTTTCCTTGTTTTTGGGCATTTAGGTTTCATCATACCCTAGGCTTGTAAAATCTGAAACTTGCATTGGTTATTTTCAGAAAATTTTATATTATATGCACAACTTCTAGATTGCCGAAGTGTTAAGAAAGTGTTCTCTCTGGCATTATATGTAAATTAATAACTCTTGGTCATCGGTAATGTTATGTGGATGATATCCTCAACTTGAGATTAAGTTTGTCAAATCAGTTACATAAATCACACAGAAATATATCAGTAGAAGTATTTATCCACTGTATGAATAAGATGCACTGTATGATTCAAATATTAGTAGTCTTCCAAATCCAGGTTGATCTTCTCTCTTTATTTGGGATCTCTGATGAGGCTGAAATACCCGTGCTGCAATAGATGGACCTTCTAAATCTCTATATCTACTAACAGCACTTACTAACTTCAGGTTATTGATTTCCATCAAACAGTAGAAGTCAATGGCATTCGGTTCTGGTGTTACACTGCAGGCCATGTCCTTGGTGCTGCTATGTTCATGGTTGACATTGCTGGTGTTCGAGTGCTCTACACTGGGGATTATTCCCGTGAGGAAGACCGGCATCTTCGTGCTGCTGAGACCCCCCAGTTCTCACCTGATGTATGCATCATTGAATCCACCTATGGTGTGCAGCACCATCAACCTCGACACACAAGAGAAAAACGCTTTACTGATATCATCCACTCAACAGTTTCTCAAGGGGGTCGTGTCCTGATTCCTGTATTTGCCCTTGGTCGTGCTCAGGAGCTTCTCCTGATTCTTGATGAATATTGGGCCAACCATCCTGAACTCCAGAATATACCCATCTATTATGCTTCTCCCCTTGCGAAAAAGTGTTTGACTGTTTATGAGACATACACCCTTTCCATGAATGATAGGATCAAGAATGCAAAGTCAAACCCCTTCTCTTTCAAGCACATATCAGCATTAAGTAGCATAGATGTTTTCAAAGATGTTGGACCATCAGTAGTGATGGCAAGTCCTGGTGGGCTTCAGAGTGGGTTATCACGACAATTATTTGACAAGTGGTGCTCTGATAAGAAAAATTCATGCATTTTACCTGGTTATGTGGTTGAAGGTACTCTTGCAAAAACCATCATTAGTGAACCAAAAGAGGTTACTCTCATGAATGGGCTTGCTGCACCCCTCAACATGCAGGTGCACTACATATCCTTTTCTGCTCACGCTGACTCTGCTCAAACGAGTGCATTCTTGGAAGAGCTCAACCCTCCCAACATAATTCTTGTTCATGGAGAGGCTAACGAGATGGGAAGGCTCAGACAGAAGCTCCTCACTCAATTTGCTGATAGAAACACCAAAGTCCTTACTCCAAAGAATTGTCAATCTGTTGAAATGCATTTCAATTCGCAGAAAATGGCAAAAGCCATTGGAAAACTGGCTGAAAAAACCCCGGAAGCTGGTGAAACCGTCAGTGGTTTGCTTGTAAAGAAAGGCTTTACATATCAGATAATGGCACCCGATGACCTCCATGTCTTCTCGCAGCTATCAACAGCAAACATCATGCAGAGAATAACCATCCCCTATTCTAGTGCCTTTAATGTCATAAAGCATCGGCTCAAACAGATATATGAGAGCGTAGAGTCTTCAGTAGACGAAGAATCAGGAGTACCAACGTTGCAAGTCCATGGTCGGGTGACAGTGAAGCATGAGTCTGAGAAGCACATCTCCTTGCATTGGACATCAGATCCCATTAGTGACTTGGTATCAGACTCAATTGTGGCTCTGGTTTTAAACATCAACCGTGAGGTGCCAAAAATAATGGATGAATCAGAGGCTTCTCAGATCGAGGAAGAGAATGAAAAGAAGGCAGAGAAGGTCATGCATGCACTCCTTGTTTCACTCTTCGGAGATGTTAAGGTTGGAGAGGATGGGAAGGTAGTAATTAACGTTGATGGTAATGTTGCCAAGCTTGATAAATTAAGCGGGGAAATTGAAAGTGAAAATGAAGGCCTCAAGGAAAGAGTAAGAACAGCATTCGAGCGGATAAAAAGTTCTGTCAAGCAAATTCCTCTTTCTGTGCCATAGTTTTTTGGCCCCTCGATTTCCTTCTTTTCTCGCAAATGTTACTCGGATCCTTTATGTTTTAAACTCTTCATTTGATGTCAATTTTAGAGATATAGATACAATGCGAGGTTCATCACTCAATTGAGTTCCATGGGTTTAAATGATTTCGCTTAGCTCTATAATTTTGAGTCTCTTTTTTGATTTCTTAACAAATGTTAGGAAGAAATGAAAGGAATCCAAAAACCTGATTAACTGTTGAAACTTCTGCATGTCTTGGCCTCTTAAATAAACGTAGCCTAATTTCTTATCACCTCTTATTCCTTCATTAGTTGGGACGTATCGAAATGTTTTATTAACTGAAGTCATCCAGGTGAATGAAATAAAACTCGGAAGGATTTAAACCTTCTCATATAACAAAATGGCGGTGCATAATTAATTTATTAAATCATAATTTTCATATATAAAATTTAGTTTTAAGTCGAATTACAATATAATTTGCATGACTTGTATATACAATGAGAAGAAATTCTTGTACATTTAGAATGTCATATCATTACTACCCTATACCCAACCAAAACAGATTAAAAAATTTAAGGTATGTTAGTTCACATAATCCGTTATTTCATTAAAATATAAGACATACCTCTCATTTACTAAATCTTATTTTCTACATCTGATTCTTTTGATGTGCTCTAATTTATTAATTTACATTAATTAAAAAAATAACACAATCTCAAAATTACCCTCAATAAAAGTCATTAGTTAGAAAATTTTGACTAATCGTTTAAAAATTTTAAAGTTAGTCAGGAATATTTTGTGAAAAAAATTAAAACTTCAAATAAAATGCTGTTATAAAACATGCAAGGGTAAGGACAGGTAGTGTGTTACTATTCATGACTAGAAAATTTTATTTTATTTTTCAACTGTATATGACTCTTGTTTTAATTTCTTACAGTCGTCATCAACTACCAGAACTTCCACTAGCAGCTGGAATTTAACCCAGCTGTGACACTGAACACAAGTAGCAACTTCATCCGCTAGACAAGTTGACAGCAATAACGAGTCATAAAATTAAAACTTTGCGCAAATATAAGTTTTCCCGCATATTTACACAAAATCTGACATAACTCAGTATTCATCAACTTCTCAGGCAAAATAATATAGATTCAACTCAATGGTGAAAGAGATGAGGAATCAGGATGTCCTTAGCTTCAATCGCTTTCAAACCAGAAAAAAGGAATCTGCTGTCTGATATTAATTGCAGACAGTGCAAAATACATCAAAACTCATCTAATAAAATCGATCTATAAAAGATGTGTCAACTCCGTCTACAGAAGATATGGCTGGTTGGCTGGCAAATGCTGTCTGATCTTATAATCGGATGTTCACTCTCTTAAGAATCAAATACAAAATGTATTCCACCCATGGTGTAAAGACAGTATCCAATAAGACCGTAGAACATTACCTACCCCTCAAATTGAAGCATAATTAAGGATACTGAATAAGAATTTGAAACTAACCTATATTGTTTTTTTTTTGGGGGGGGGGGGGGGGTTCTCTTTCTCTTCAAAATATTAGCTTTGGGATCTAAACTGCGGCATGGCAAAATCCCCCAAATGAGAGCCAAAAAATGGCACTTAATCCGTAGGAACTTTGAATCAGTTTACCATCTCTATCTCATCAAGCTGCACTTTTCTTGTTTCTGAAGTTTTCCTTCATCATTGCAAATTTTTTCTTGCACTGATTCATGGTCTTTCCAGGGACAGCTGTTGCAACCCTTTCCCATCTCTGGGGAGTTTCCTTTGGGAAGGCTTTCAAAGCCTGGACCAATGCTCTCTCCTGTACGGCTGACCAGACATCTTGGTCTGAACTAGAGGATACTCCATTTGCAGTGGCAGAACCAGGAGAGACTTGGTTGTCGGCAATTTTGCTGCTGGAGTCTTCAGAGTTATTTGTTGTCGAGGAAGAATTACTTTGGGAGATTGCTGGAGTTGATTCCCCTTCCAATTCTGCTCTAGTGGTCAGTGGAGATGCAATTGATTGTGCAGGTTTCCTTTTCTCGAGAAATGCATCAAAGGATTTGGAAGAATCAGGCTTCTGGAGGAGAACTGTTTTTGTTGCCTTCATAATTTCTTCCACGGACCGTCCAGTACCAAGGTACTCTGAAATAACCTCCCACCTTCGTGAAGTTCCTTTGGGATATTTTACCATTGCCTTTCTTAACAGATCAATCTCTTCTTTACTCCAGGGTTTTTCCTTCTTCTCCAAGTTTCCTGGTGAGGCATTACCATTAGCCTTAACAGAACCATTCTGTCGATCACTTGATTCTTCTTTTTTTCTTATTTTCTCCATCTTTTTGGCAATCTCGTGCATCTATGAGAACTTTTGCTTGTTCTAACATCTGTAGGCCACCCATTTTCTCACACAAACACCTCAGCTGCTCAGTATCAAGTGACATACAAAGACTTTCTACATCATCCTCAGATATACCAAGTACATTTTGTGACACAATAGGTCCTGAAAGTGTTCGAAGACGAGCACGCTCTTTCCGCAAGACCTTTTTCTCTTTCTCCTTCAACTTCTTCTGTTGTGAAGCAGCTTCTGCAGCTCGTTTCTCTTCCTCCTCCTTTTGTCTCTTCTCCTCTTCTGCAATTCTGGCAGCTTCTTCTTCCTGCAACCTCTTTGCAAGTAACTTAGCCTCCTTTTTTCTTTGCTTCTCAGCTTTTTCCTCTTCCTTCCTCTTCAGTATTCTAGGGTCCCTCTTATGAGCATTATCAACTAGAGCACGAATCCTTGCAGATTCTTCCTTTCTCGCTTTTTCTGACAATTTTGCATTCTGCCTTTCCATCCACCTCCTGTGGTCTCGAGATTCAGCTTGCTCAAGATCAAATTCATCAGCATGAGGAAACTCTCTCCAGCTTTTAAAGGTGTACCAGAAATTATAGAAGTTATCGACATCTTTTAATGGAGTGTTGTTATCACCTAAAGATGGAACAGGCTGATTAACTGACCACCTTCCATTCCTCATAAATGCAGGACCGAACACTTTGAAGAAGTCTTGTGGGGCACAGTCAGTAGGAATCTCATCATCAAATTCATCTGTTGAATCATAGATTCTTCTCTTCACAGGATCAATCAAAACTTCATATGCTTCCTGGATTGCCTTAAAATGACTTTCTATCTCATCCTTCTTCGCCAACTTTGCAGCTTCAGTCTCCTCAGCAAGAAGCAGAGCTGCCTGTTTGTCAGGATGATACCTCAAAGCAGTTTCACGATAGCTTTTGCGTATTTGATCCTCTGTAGCAAGGTATCTCAGATGAGTCAAACCCAACAATGCATAGTGATCTTGTTGCTTGTCTCCAGAACCAGATTTCTTTTTACTCTTGCTGCTGTAAGAATCTGATGATGGAAAATAATTCTGTTCATTATCATCAACCACTTTTTTATCATCAGCATCTGAATTTTCTTCCTCAACACCAAGTAGTTTGAGCGCAGCAGAATGGAAGGCATGACCCGCAGGTTCAAATCTCCAAGCCTTGACAGGAGTACAATTCGAGGAAACAAAAATTGGCTGCCCATCTACAATATCTTGTGAATAACCAATAAGCCTGAGCTTTGAGTGTACAGCCATAATGATGGCCCAAAGAACCAGGAAATATGAACTAGATTACTGTTCAGTATGAAGAAACAGGTCCACTTCGATTCAATATCTCACTTTAAAGATTTACTCCAACAACTGGAACCTGCACTTTAGTGAAATTTTATTTAGAGCATTTAATACCACCCTGAAATTATTAGATCATACAAATGAACAAAAATCATCACATAATAGGAATAGATAATGGATCTACCAGTCAAGCATAAACACAAACAAAAGACACTGAACTGAAGCAACAGAGCAGGACAGTTCAACTGGATACTAGAAATGCGAAACTTCCAAGGGATTTTATTATATCTACCAGCATTCAAGCCCAAGAGCTAATTACACTAGAGCTCCACATGGTTTGGACAATCATAGCTCAATCTTTGTAGCATACATGAAACTCTCGTTTTCTACTTTTCTGGGCAAAAGAACTGAGCCACTGCTTTAAAATATCACATAAAACGCATGGCATGATGGCATTTGGGCATTGCATCTCTTTTGCCAGGAAAAAAGTTCATGCACACAGCGACACATCACAAAAATAAAATACACCAACGCATGCAAACAGAGTGACAAAAGTACTTCTTTACTTCATCGAACAGCAGTTAAAATGAAGCTGTCAATTCACATAAAATCCATGCAGGAGATGTGCATTACACTTGAAGTACCTAGATTCTTTAAAGTCAGTTTCTTGGACATAAGGACCAGTTATGACCAAAATTTGAATAGTGTCAGGACCTTCTCAACAGAGATAATAAATTGACCAACTCATTGAGACAATCGCAAGTCATATGGGCAAAACCCCAAGCATTCATTCCTAACTTTCTTTTCTGTACCAACCTGTAATCAAATCAAGTATACACTCATAACAGATTAAAATTTCAACCTCGGGTATTTGCAGCTCATCCCCAAAACAACATGCCATAACCTAGGAAGCTAGACTCCACTATCGCAAACTAATAATGTTCTTCGAGCGCAATACACAGTGAAAAAGTATAGTAACACCTGGCCCGTGAACCATAAAATCAGAAACAAAAAGGGGAGATAAATCCCACACAGACCATGAGAAAATAAAGGCAGGTCATGAATGAGACGAAAATCAAATCGAACCCATGATCGGATACGATGAAGAAAACAACTACAAAGAAAACTTACAGAAAAAAATCGAGGAGGCGCAAAGAGAAAAAGAACGAACGAAGCAAGTGACCATGCCAGCAAAGAAGCGAACTTTGAAGGGTCTGTATGGTTACGTTGCGTTCCACAATTTGTGAGAGCAGCCGTAGGTTTTTGGGTTTCGGCTTTCATACATAGGAAGCACAGTGAACTGCCCTATTATATGCCGCCCATCTCAAAGGGTGATTTCTTGGCTGCTCCCTACATTTTTTATTTTCCTTTGTTACCAGGCAACTATAAAAGAAAATATTACAAATATATATATTTACTCTTTTAATTTTATATAAATTTTAATTTAGTTCTTAATTGTGAAAAATGGAGTATATTTTTAGTTCATTAAATCTAAAATTGTTAGCTCTAAATAATTTTTTAATAATAATCATGACTATTTTGAAAATTAAATTTAATACGCCTTCCAATTCAAAATATAAGTTAAACTTTACCTATTTATGTTTATCAAGAAATTAGTTAAAATCAGTTTAAAACAATAAATATGCAAGGCATGTACTTTTTTTTTTTCAAATATGCCCTTATTAATAAAGAAAATAAATAAAATATGCAATAAATGAATCAAAAAAGGAAAAATAATATATTCGGGATAAAATTGGAAAAAAAACTCGTTAAATGCTTAGATAAGAGTGAATGTTATCTTATAAAAAAACCAAATCCCTCCAACAAAGTTTAGCTTATATTTTGAGCCTGAAGGAGTATGTTAGTATTTAATATTATTTTATCAAAATTTTATATATTAATATCATCATTTTTTGTTAAATATTTTTAAATTTAAAAAACTAAAAATATAATTTTTAAATTAAAAAACTAAATTGAAACATTATATAAAATTAAAAGACTAATAATGATGTAAAAGAAAGGAAAGACCTAGAAAATTAATAACTACGCGATTGTTTCAATAAATAATCAATAATCAATACCCTGTTTAAAAAAACTCAATAATCAATACAATTATAAGAGAGTATTTTTCCCACTTATTATTTCCACATTATTTCTAACATTTGATAACATTCAATAGTTGGATTCAGTATTTCAAAAATACTATTATAATATTAAATTATAGAAGTATCTAAAAATAAATTTAAATATTTAAAATTTGACATGAACTATTCAAATTCATAGTGAACAAAAAGTTAAACAAATAGAAAAAATTGTAAACTATTTAGATGAATTTTAATATTTTAAATTTATTCATTTATTTATTGCAATTCTAAACTATTAAGGTTAAGTTTTTAAATGTTTGAATTTATTTATACATACTTTTTATTTAATATCATAATAATTTTTTTTTTTTAGTAGAGCTCTTCCGGTATCCTAGGCTAATACCATCTTTTAGGCTTTTCAACGGATCCAGACTAATCCAGAGCGACACCTGTGAAGGATCCCCTAGCGAATGGCTTGCCTACCACTCCACACTGCTGCTTTCCCAAGTGGGATCGAACCTGCTGATCTTGGTTAAGCTAGAATGACCCCACAGCCAGTCGATCTAAGTGTTTGGTGATATTATCATAATAAAATTTTAATAGAATTATGACCATTTAATATTAATCTAATGGCAGAAGTAATAAGTGGAGAGAGTGGATAGTGGATACAGCTGAGAATTTAATTTAATTAATTTAAGGTTATTGTAATTTTCTTGTTTCTAATTTTGATTATTTTTAAAATATTAACTACAATATGCTTATTGAATATTATGTTCTAAAATAAAGATATATGCATATAAACAATTTATGTCAAATCTAAATCTAAACATTTAAAAATTAATGTCCTAGAACATCATAAAAATTTACAAGAGAACCAAATCAGGTTTAGGTTGGTGTGGTGGAGCCATATGGATCTATAGATTTTGAGGTTCTAGATGTTGAATTTCCGGGTTCTCTCTAATCTCCGCGGCCTTTGTCATTTTCATTTTGGTTCTTTGAAGTTCGAAATTTTAAGTTTTGATTAATGTGATTAAATGTTACAGTATATTTTATAAAAAAAATGCTCTTCATTAAATGAAGTTTGAAAGAAAAATCTAATTAAAGGAAAATATAGGAAAAATTTATGTCATGCTACAAATGTAGTTAGCTTAACTATAATTTTTTTAATTCGTGTGACATAGATATTAATTCCTTATGTTTGAAACCGAAAGTCTGATATTCACTGTTAGATTCTCTGCTATGTGCTATTGATTTTCACTGTGATAACAAAAACTTCTTGATTTCCCGTGGCACGTGATCTTACATTTTTTTCTTTATATATTTGTAAGTATCATACTAATTTTCCAATAATTAATATACACACTCACTCTAATTAGTACCACATCTAATTAGTAATCTGCTTTGATTTTGTAGTTTTTATACTTTTCTTTTTCAACCTTTTTTCTAGGTATAATCTTCCTCCTATTGAAGGTAATCTTGTTTAAAACATTCCCGGATAATAAATAAATCACTTTTTTTAACTTTGAAAATGGGGAGGGAAAAAAAAGAATAGTGGGGAAGGGGATCATTTTTAGAATAAATATATTTCTGTATTAAAAAGTTTTTATACTGATCATGTATAAGTTTTTTTTAATTTTAAATATTTATTTCAATAGATTATAATGTGAGGTGATATTCAAAAGTCATTGAATAGAAAATTATGTGTAAGGTTGAATGCATGTAAATATTAACGAGCATGAGGAATAAAGAAAACCTGCTTAAAATAAGATTGAGTAAGAGAATTGATAAGGTCCCTTAAACATCTGGCCAGGAATTTGATCTTTGACAGCACATATGGAGAGGGTTTTGCTGTCAACACTAAAGTTTTTTTGGGAATTCTACGATACGAGAGAATTAGTCACTGCTATTAGCTGTGGATACCCTAAGTTCAACAATAGAAAAAATTAAGGAAGAAAAACACTAAATTGTAATCGTAGAGAGGCTAGAACATCATGCTTACTGTTATTATAATTTCATTTATCCTCATGAAGTTTAAGTATCCAACTCGCCTAAATTTTCATTTCATATGTTAGAAAGCACACAAAAAGAAAGGAAAGAACTAAATAGAAGAGCCAAGGCTCTCACAAACACAAAGTACATATCATGTTCAGTTTTAATCAGTTGTGCCATAAGCGAGAGCTTACGCACGGTTGTGGAGAAGTCCTTTTTCTCTACAAGTATCAATGGCTGCGGTGAACATATCCTCTAAACTATATTTAAACTGAAACCCTAAATCTTTTATCTTCTTGGTAGAAAAGTTCTCAATCTCCAATTCTTCCGGAATATTCCCAAACCTATATAAACAAAAACCATGATCCATGTTTACAATAATTAGTTCAACATAGAATCACTCATGTAAATGAATTACTCTGTTTTTTTTTTTTTTGGTAAAAGGATAAAATGATATTCTTTCAGTTCTAAATGTAAGATCTATTTAGTATTGTAAATTATACTATAAAATGAGTCTTATATTCAGAATAAGAGGGAGCATTGAAATTAAAAGAGTTACTCTTAACTATGAAGTAAAGGAAAAGTGGGTTGTCTCGGTGGGGACATTGTACTCTGGGTATTTTTGGGGTGTGTTTGGATGAAACTAAACCGTGGTTTGGAAAAGTGATTCTGAAGGATAGATTTTGGAAAGAATAGATTTTTTGAAGAATAGATTTTGTAAAAAAATGATTTTGAGAAGTGAGAGTGTTTGGATAATTGTTACCAGAAGCACTTTTTACATTTGCAAATTACTAAAAAGGGCATAAGTTAATATGACAATTATATAAGGGATAGATTTTATAATATATTTTGATTTGAAAGAATAAAATTGTTAATAAAATAATTTTTACCAACATAATTAATAATATATAAGATAATATAATTAATAAATAATTAATATGTATGTATATTTTTAAATTATAAGATTAAATATGTTTATAGAAAAATGATTATTTTTTCTAATAGAAAAATATTAATTTGCTTTAAAGATTTTAAACATGAAATTCTATAACATTTTTTCCAAAAGCATGACACTCTCCAATTTTTTCCAAAAGCAAATTCAAGATGCTTTTTCTAAAACCATGGTTTTGATTTTTTTATGGGTGTTTGGATCATTTTTTCCCCAAACCATGGTTTGGGGAGACACCCAAACACACCCTAAGCAACTTGGCAATTCCATGTATTGTGGCCTTATGGGAAGAGCATATGTATCTTCCTTCTGCTTGAGGATGCTCAAATAAGAATATGTGACACATACAGAGATCATCTAAATGAACATAGTACCCTTTCTTTAGCACTGAATAATGGCTTTCATTTCCTACAAATAGAGTCAAGTAAATTTAAGTTAAAGCACATCAAATATCTTTCCCTTCAATTTTTTTTTCCCGTAAGACCCTATTAACTTCGGTTTTTTAGAGCCAAAAAGTTAGTTGAAGTTACTTAAAAATTTCGTTTTAGAAATTTCCAAACCTACCTTAAATGTATATAGTATCTTATTAGGGAGAAATAAACGATGGATTAGTCATTAATTAGTTAAGCTAAAAGTGACAAGGTCATAAGTGAAATTGAGTCATATAAATATGTTTCATTAAATCTGGCAAAGGTCTTATATAGAGGACTAATGGATAGGATCTTATAAATAAGACAAAAGGGAATATTATAATTTAAGTACCAATAAGGTTGAAATTATAAGGAATTAATAAAAACGCACCAGTGATGAGAGAAAGAGAGATCATAAAACTGGGAGGCATTGAATTCATGAGAAAAGGGCCAACCACATGAGGAGGAATTACACTGATGAAATCCATGTTATGCTCTTTGGCAAATTTCCATCCCTCTTGCTCTGCCAATGTCTTTGAAACAAAATACCCCTGCAAAATACCCAGCTTGTTATGATTTTTAAGATGATGCATATATGCATAATAAAGGGTAGGAAGCACTAAGTACTAACCCAACCAGTGATCTTTGCTGTGCGACAAAACTCAACGTCAGTCCAGCAAGTCTCATCAATCACAGGTTTGTGGTGCTCTCTGCCAGTGAGAGTTGCAGCAGAAGATGTGAAGATCAATCTCCTCACTGTTCTGGCCTTCAGGCATGCTTTCATAATGTTCAATAAACCATTGATTGTTGGCTTTATCATTTCATTCTGCAAATGTCCCCAGTCAAATTCATATCGTTCAAGCATGTCATATATACACAATCATGTATATAGTATATGGTTAGTAATACGGGCTCGCTCGCTGCATGTTGTAACCTATGTGGTTCACACTGAAAAGACCCACCTCCTGATGGGCCAACCCCGCTTCCCATAGTTGGATTGGCCTGATTATCGAGATGGGACTGGGATGAGACCGGGATGACATCAACCTGATCGCCTCCCATCCCATAAATACACCTCTAATTTTTAGAAATGGGATGAGAATGAGAACGAGACTTTAAAATTATGTTTGGTATAAAGTAGTATTTAAAATATTACAAAGACAACTTGGTCCAAAAATGTCGAATCTCAACATTGGTTTTCAAGTACCAAGAAATGGTAGTATTATGTAATCCCTAGTAGAATGGGATCAATAATGAAAAACTGGCCCGGGAGGGTTGGTCCTCCTGGTTGACAAGGGGAAGGCAAGGCGCCAAGTACCCGCCAGTGCATGGGCTCGATCCTGGAAAGTCCCACCTGGGGCGATTCCGGATTTAGTCTGCACCCAAAGGGTGTGGGATACCGGAAAGAGAAATCCAAAAAAAAAAAAATGAAAAACTAATATTATCCAATATCAATCTTAACCCCTCAGTCTAGGATATTAATGCATGGGACCCATTTGTTAGAGATAAAGTGAGACAAGTAAAGAACTAAACCTCAGGGTCCTTGGAGTCTAAATCCCAAGGGGTAGCCACATGGAAAACTCCAATGCAGCCGCTAATGGCATCATCTAAGCTTCCCTCATGGGTAAGGTCTGCCTTCCACAGACTCAAGCGTGTGTCGGCATTAGGCAACTCTAGCAAATGCTTCACCTTCCTCATGTTACCTGCGAATTGAACATGAAAATCAAATAATTGAATGAACTAACAAATTAAATGAAAAGAGAAAAAAAAAAACATGCATGAATAATAATTCCTTCATGTAAAATAAGAACCAGGGTCGCGCACGGTGGCTCGAACAGTATAGCCACGTTGGAGGAGTCTCATGACAAGCCAGGAGCCGATGAAGCCGGCAGCTCCGGTGACAAAAACGGTTTTTGACACTAAATAATAATCCATAATGTCCAGTTCTTCTAGCTGATCATAAAGAAGAAGTGAAGAGATTTTAACACTGGGATGAAAAATCAAAAGGCTGTCAGTGACAGTGTTATAAGAAGAAAAAGAAGAAGAAAAGATATTAGTTAGAGAGGATAATTTATAAATAAAAGTAATGTTAGTAATGATTTGGGTTTGAATTTATTGTTAATCATGTGATCAACCCAACGGTGGTGGTAGGTGGTTTGTGACTTTTGAGTGGCAACTCTCTCATGACTTTGTCTTGTTTAGCTGCCTTGCTTGACTCCAGTTTCAGCTTTGTCCCTAAATATAATAGGGCTGAGGTCTAATTTTGTCTCAAAATTTTTCACGTACGAACGGTGTATATCCGAAAATTTTTGTTAAATCAATATTGTCTCCAAAAGTATTAAAAAATGAGCAATTTCACTTCTAGCTGTCAAAAGTTTTAATGCTCAATATTAGTTCTTTAATAGGCAATGTTAGTTAATAAACACTTTGGATGATTTTGTCTATTAACACTTTAAGAGCGATATTGATCCAATAAAAAATTTTGAGTACTCACAACTCTTCTGTGTAAATTTTCGGAACAAAATTGGATCTTAACCCAACATAATAAGCATCTCCTCCCATCCACATTTTAAGTAATCTCTAACTACCTCAGCAGAACCAAGTAAAGATGATTGACTCATTAGCTTTGTTTGAAAATAAAACTTTTTTCAACTTTGCTTATATCTAAGAGCATAGAAAAACGTTGCATTAGACTTCAAGTCTCATTCTAATAAATTGTAACAAAAGATAATATTTGGAAGAAAAGTTTATTAATGACCCACCAAAAGAGTCATATTATATACCAAAAATTTATTCTAGATAACACTTTAATTTATATTTGAGATTGAGAGATCGTAGTTCAAAAAATTATTAATAATAAATGTAATTACTTCTTCTTAATATGAGATTTGGTTTAATTTGTAATAGGTAGTAATAATAATTTTTTTTATTGTTGAAAGAATATTTTTAAAATCAAATTGTTTGAATACTATTTGAAATCAACTATAATGAAAATAAATTGAATGTATCAACCTTCTTATTTTTTGAAAATAAAATGCAAGAATTAATTAATAGTATGATTTTGATCACGGGCCGGTCAAGAATAACATCCAAGTTGATAAGTTATGCTAGTTCTAGTACTTAATATAAGAACTAAATAATTAATTTATGAATATTAATAAAATTAGTTATGTTAACTATTTGTAACAAATGAATATTGTTTTTTTCTAAATAACCTTGTTACTCATATCTATTAGAATAGAAATCTGTAACATGTCATCATGGGGGCTACTTTAGGGGGGAAAAAAAGAATAAATATAGAAGACAAAGTGAATTGAAATCTTATATTTAGAATCAAATTAAATCTCCAATTTTTTTTTTATATTTAGGACTTGAGATAGTATTACAATAAGCATTTTTGGCTCAAAAAAAAAAAACACTGAGCCTTGGATTGATCAGTGCCCCTTGAACTTCTTAGACATAACCACACAGATATGATTCTGATGAATTATTACTGGTCAAGAAACAAAGCTAGTTCATACTCGTTCTGTCTTTAATATAAGATCTGATTAACTAATTTAAGAATGTTAGTTAAATTAGTTAATATGATATTTTTTTCTTTAAAACATCTTAAATATCTTTCTTAATTCTTTTCCTCCCTTTCCTACTGGATTATTGTTGGAAAGATACCAATAAGGTTAATTTGAGAAAATTTGATAAACAAATGAAATAGATCTTATATATAAGATTAACATCAACTCTCCAATTAGATCTTATATTAAGAACCGGAAGAATAATTTATTAGAAGTTGGTTACTAAACTAAAAAGCACAGTGAAGAAGAAAAGGGACTCCCAGAACATGGGATTTTAAAAATGGTCCAGCGAAATTGTTTAACTTTTATGTAGATTTTGGGGGCTACTCCGGAATCTGGACTGAGTTTTCCTTAAAATGACCTAATTGTTCTTTCATAAAACAAAAAACATCCCTCCGTGGCAAGTCACCAGAGTTCAGACAACTAGAGAATTTTTAGGCAAGAGTTTATCAAAATTGGATTTGATCTACCACTTTTTGGTTCCCAAAATGTTATATGACCATTGGGCATCAATATATCTTAGTGCTATGGTACAAAATATTGTATAAGATAACTATCAAACTTCAACATAATATTACATACTTTTTTAATATAAGAGCTAGTTGACTAATTGAAACAGATTAAAAAAAATAGTTAAATTAGCTATTTGTAATAAATATATATTGTCTTTCCTAAAATATCCTTACTAATCAATTGTATTGGTTAGAACTATCATTATTACAAGGACTACCTTGAAATAAATAAATAAATATGAAAGATAAAGTGAATTAGGGTTTTATATTTAGAATCAAAATAAAAATCAAATGAACTCTTATATTAAGAATTGAAGTAGTATGAAATAACTTGGTTAACTTTAAGGACTAATAAATTCAGTTATGTGAAATAACAACAAAAACAATGAAAATTACTCTCTTGAAATTCAGCTTCTGGGTTCTTAAGTATTGGTGAATCAATGATTACTTTAATGAATAAGTTTAATTATATAAAACGTTTCCAAGGAAAATCCAAAACTTAAACAACATATCCAGCTAAAACATTACAAATAAGAATTCATTATACACGAATATCCATTAGGTTTTTATCCATGTCAAGCAGTTTTTTCTTAAAAAGAAGGCCACATCACGACATTTTGTCTTGTTTTAACTATTTCATGTTATGTGTACTTAATCCAACTAAAATGAATGTGTTTCCTTCAATCAAACATGACGCTTCGGTGATTTTCAACAGGTAACCCAACACACTTTCAGTATATTAAAATAAAACAGTCCCAAAATGGGGAAAAATAATCATAAAACGAACCAAACACTTAAAACACATGAAACCTCATAGACACGCTTCATCTCCTAGGCCATAATTTTAGAATATAATATTGAAACCTGCAAACATACATTAGTCTAGCTAGTTGATAAAGATACAATCCATATCGTCAAAAAGAGGTAGATTCAAATCTTATTGTTGACATGATAATCTCACTAAATGCCTTAATGAATATTCTCAAAACCTTGAAGCTTGCCTTGATATTAGTGAGTTTTCAAAAACCAACTCACATGAACTTTCATGTACTAATTGTGCCGTAAGCGAGGGTTTTTGCAGACTTGGGAAGAAGCCCTTTTTCTCTGCAAGTATCAATAGCTGCCGTGAACATGTCCTCTAAGCTATACTTAAACTGAAATCCTAGATCTTTTATCTTCTTAGTAGAAAAGTGCGATATCTCTGAGTCCTCTGGAATATTCCTAAACCTTTAGACCAAAAAAAAAAAGAAGATCATTCATGCGTATAATAATAATAATTAGTTCAACATGGATTCATTCACTCATGTAAATGAATTATTGATAACTATGAAGTGTCATCAGAAAGTTGTTCCAATGACAGCGTGCTACTCATTATACCTAGATTGTGTCCAAAAGTTGAATTCGGCATTAGCATGTTTGTGTGTGTGAGTATTTAAATTAATTATATTGAAAAAATAAAGGAAAAGTCTCCAAAAAATAACTGTTAATTTCAAATTCTAAATCAACAGTTACTATAAAAAATATATTGTTATTTTCTTTTTAAATATAGTTATTTTTTTTTTATGAATATAGTAACCAAGACTGATTTGAAATTTTAAAATTTAACAGTTTTTTTTTATTTTCTCAAAAATAAAGAGAAAGTGAGCTGTACTTGGTGGGGACACTGTACTCTGGGTATTTTTGACTGAGCAACTTGGCAATTTCATGAATTGTGGCCTCATGGGAGGAGCATATGTATCTTCCTTCTGCTTGAGGATGCTCAAACAAGAATATGTGACACATACAAAGATCATCTAAATGAACAAAGTGGCCTTTCTTTAGGATTGAATAACGGTCTTCATCCCCTACAATAACCAGAGTCCATTAAATTAAAAGTAAATAAAAATATTCTACCCAGTCTTTTTTGTAAGGCCGTATCAACTGCGTTTCTAAATTAAAAAATTTGTTAAATTACAAAAGTGTCAAATTTTTTTTCCAAATTTTCAAAGCTAATAAGTCAAGAAATTAAGAATATAATTTAAGCATTAACAAAGGTTGAAATTAAAAGAAATTAATAATAACTCACCTGTGATGAGGGAAAGAGAGGTGAAAAAACTGGGAGGCATTGAATTCATGAGAAAAGGGCCAAGCGCGTGAGGAGGAATTACACTGATGAAATCCATGTTATGCTCTTTGGCAAATTTCCATGCCTCTTGCTCTGCCAATGTCTTTGAAACAAAATAGGGAAAAAGACAGAAAAATGCACCTTTAATTTCATAAACCCAGAAACGTCCGCTGAATTCAGGAAATCCCATTTTGGTACCATGAGACCAAATTGGGATTAATATGTGAAAGGAAAAGACCACATTGCCCTTCATTTTAAATATTATTTTTAAAATATCACAGCCCTACTGGCCGGCCGGTCACCGGACCTCCGGTGGCGGCGGTCACCGGAGCTCCGGCGACCAGCCGACAATTGGTCACCGGAGCTCCGTCGGTCGGAATTTTTTTTTTTTGAAAATTTTTACAACTTCAATATAACGGTTAACAACTTTTGTAATGCGATTAACAACTTCAGTATAACAATTAACAACAGCTTTTCTGGGAAATTCAACAAACTCCGGTGACCGGAAACAATTATTTTGAAAATTTTTACAACTTCAATATAACCGTTAACAACTTTTGTAATGCCATTCACAACTTCAATATAGCAATTAACAACAGGTTTTTCTGGGAAATTCAATAAACTCCGGCGACCGGAAACAATTTTTTTGAAAATTTTTACAACTTCAATATAACGGTTAACAACTTTTGTATTGCTATTAACAATTTCAGTATAGCAATTAACAACAGCTTTCTGGGAAATTCAACAAACTCCGGTGACCGAAAACAATTTTTTTGAAAATTTTTACAACTTCAGTATAACGGTTAACAACTTTTGTAACCCTATTAACAACTTCAGTATAGCGGTTAACAACAGGTTTTTGAGTTATATAATTTTTCAAAAAAATCTGTTGTTAACCACTATACTGAAGTTGTTAATAGTGTTACAAAAGTTGTTAACCGCTATATTGAAGTTGTAAAAATTTTCAAAAAAATTATTTCCGGTCGCTGGAGTTTGTTGAATTTCCCAGAAAACTTGTTGTTAATTGCTATATTGAAGTTGTTAATAGCATTATAAAAGTTGTTAACTGTTATATTGAAGTTGTAAAAATTTTCAACTTCAGTATAACGTTAACAATTACGTTTTTTTGAAAAGTTTTACAACTCCAATATAACGGTTAACAACTTTGATATAGCAGTTAATAACAAGTTTTTAAATTCAAAAAGTGACATTTTTATAACTTCAGTAATGCCTTTAACAAACTCAAAAACCTGTTGTTAACCACTATACTGAAGTTGTTAATAGGCTTAAAAGTTGTTAACCGCTATATTGAAGTTGTAAAAATTTTCAAAAAATTATTTCCGGTCGCCGGAGTTTGTTGAATTTCCCAGAAAATTTGTTGTTAATTGCTATATTGAAGTTGTTAATAGCATTACAAAAGTTGTTAACTGTTATATTGAAGTTGTAAAAATTTTCAACTTCAGTATAACGTTAACAATTACGTTTTTTTGAAAAGTTTTACAACTCCAATATAA
Organism: Neltuma alba; assembly: GCF_004799145.2. NCBI lineage: Eukaryota > Viridiplantae > Streptophyta > Magnoliopsida > Fabales > Fabaceae > Neltuma > Neltuma alba. The sequence goes on along the minus strand of NW_021632000.1, from coordinate 48,424 downwards.
CGGTTAACAACTTTGATATAGCAGTTAACAACAAGTTTTTAAATTCAAAAAGTGACATTTTTATAACTTCAGTAATGCCTTTAACAAACTCAAAAACCTGTTGTTAACCGCTATACTGAAGTTGTTAATAGGCTTACAAAAGTTGTTAACCGCTATATTGAAGTTGTAAAAATTTTCAAAAAAATTATTTCCGGTCGCCGGAGTTTGTTGAATTTCCCAGAAAATTTGTTGTTAATTGCTATATTGAAGTTGTTAATAGCATTATAAAAGTTGTTAACTGTTATATTGAAATTGTAAAAATTTTCAACTTCAGTATAACGTTAACAATTACGTTTTTTTGAAAAGTTTTACAACTCCAATATAACGGTTAACAACTTTGATATAGCAGTTAACAACAAGTTTTTAAATTCAAAAAGTGACATTTTTATAACTTCAGTAATGCCTTTAACAAACTCAAAAACCTGTTGTTAACCGCTATACTGAAGTTGTTAATAGACTTACAAAAGTTGTTAATCGTTATATTAAAGTTGTAAAAATTTTCAAAAAAATTATTTCCGGTCGCCTGAGTTTGTTGTTGTTAATTGCTATATTGAAGTTGTTAATAGCAGTACAAAAGTTGTTAACCGTTATATTGAAGTTGTAAAAATTTTCAAAAAAATTGTTTCCGGTCGCCGGAGTTTATTGAATTTTCTAGAAAACCTGTTGTTAATTGCTATATTGAAGTTGTGAATGGCATTACAAAAGTTGTTAACGGTTATATTGAAGTTGTAAAAATTTTCAAAATAATTGTTTCCGGTCGCCGGAGTTTGTTGAATTTCCCAGAAAAACTGTTGTTAATTGTTATACTGAAATTGTTAATCGCATTACAAAAGTTGTTAACCGTTATATTGAAGTTGTAAAATTTTCAAAAAAAAAATTTCCGACCGACGGAGCTCCGGTGACCAATTGTCGGCTGGTCGCCGGAGCTCCGGTGACCGCCGCCGCCGGAGGTCCGGTGACCGGCCGGCCAGTAGGGCTGTGATATTTTAAAAATAATATTTAAAATGAAGGGCAATGTGGTCTTTTCCTTTCACATATTAATCCCAATTTGGTCTCATGGTACCAAAATGGGATTTCCTGAATTCAGCGGACGTTTCTAGGCTTATGAAATTAAAGGTGCATTTTTCTGTCTTTTTCCAACAAAATATACCTGCAGATTATATATAGTTTGTTTTTCTAATATCTCTCATGTGTCCAATAAATAATTTGAACGTAAAATACTCCATCTGCCTTTTGTTATAATTCTCTAACCACTTCATCAAACTCATTAATTCCATCTAAAAATGAATTATTTTTCTAATTAACTTTACCACTTTTGAAAGCGTATAAAGAAATACTACCAGAATTCGTAATGTGAGCCAACCTATAGGCACCGCCGGGCAAGAGTGGGTTGGTGAGTGTGCCTGCTAACCCCATTTTTATTTTTAATGTTTCTCAATTGTTTTGAAATCTTCAAATTAAATTACAAAATTGTGGACTAAATTCAAATATTTCTACATTTTTATAAAATATATAATTAAATTAACGCAAAACCTATAAATATAAACATATAATTTTTACATAATGATTCTATCAATATAAAAATGATAAATTATTAAAGAAAATGAAAAATCAAGTATGAAACCAAATTCCTAACATAAAACAATATTGAGCTTAAATTAAATGCAAAATAATAACATTATTATTAAAATAAATATGAAAATTTTTAAAGGCCAGCCAACCCACGAGGTAGTAATTGGCTTATGAGTTGAAAAGAGCTCGCTCCAAAACATCTTGCCAATCCAACAAGCTTAACCCATATTATTATCATCTCTAAACTTATATTTTAAGTTTTCTCCTAATAAATTGTAGTATGAGTAATGTGTGTAAAAAAAAGGTTAATAACTCACAAAATAACTTACAAATTACAATTCAATTCAAGAAATAAGAGATCAACACAAATGATGCGTAGAGAAAGAGGAGGAAGCACTAAGTACTAACCCAGCCAGTCATCTTTGCTTTAAGACAGAACTCAACGTCACTCCAGCAAGTCTCATCAATCACAGGTTTCAGGTGCTCCGTGGCACTAAGAGTTCCAGCAGAAGATGTGTACACCAATCTTCTCACTGTTCTGGCCTTCACGCATGCTTTCATAATGTCCAATAAACCATTGATTGTTGGTTTTATCATTTCATTCTGCAAAAAAAATGCCCCAATCAAATTCATAATTGTTATGCTTTTATTTATTACAGTTAACATAATTTTAAAAGTAATAGTTTAAGAAGAATAATTTAATAAATAAGAGGAGGAAATTAAATTACCTCAGGGTCCTTGGTTTCAAGATTGAAAGGTGTAGCCACATGGAAAACTCCAATGCAGCCATTGATGGCATTGTCGAAGCTTCCCTCCTGGGTAAGGTCTGCCTTCCACAGAGTCAAGTGTGTGTCGGCGTTAGGCAAATCTAGCAAATGCTCTACTTTCTTGATGTTATCTGTAAAACAACACAAATTTATATTTAATGATCAAAATATTTTTTTTAATAATGAAAAAGCAAGCAAAGGCTTGATAAAAAGAAGTAACACGACTCCCAGGGGAGTCTCAAAATCAGACAAAAGTTTTGTCTTTCAAAAACATCTCCCTGCACCCATTTGGTACCTCCCATACTTCAAAATAAATTTTCTAGCTTTTTAATATAATCCCTTTGATTTTAAACATAGAAGCTAGTTGATTGAATTATTTTGATTCTAAATGTAAGGTCAATTTACATTACCTTTTAAATTTTTTTTTTTTTTAAGCCACCCTTATTATTATGGAGGTTTCCTACGCATGAGGTGATTTCTTTAATGCAATTGCAAGGTTCTAAAAACCAAACTGATCAATAAATTGGTTAAAACAGTAATACAAAAGTTAATACTACCTCCGGTCCTTAATATAAGACATCGATTGACTTTTATTTTGATCTTAAATATAAGACCCTAATCCATTTTGTTTCTAATATTTATACATTTTTTTTCAAGGTAGTCTTTTTAATAATGGTAGTTCTAGCTAATACACTTAATTACTAAGGATATTTTAGGAAAAACAACATCTATTTATTATAAAAAACTAATTTAACTTATTTTCTTAATCTCTTTAAATTAGTCAACTAATTCTTATAATTAGGACGAGAGGTAGTAGTTTAAATTGGGACCAATCTGAGATCAAGCCAAGTATAACTAAAATAATATTTAAATAAAAAGCATTATTCCACAAGTCACACATAATCCAATAAAAAAAATTATTAAAGTACTATAAATTTGATGGACTGTTTTTTTTTTTTTTAAACTCAACAACATCATTTCAATTTCGATAAAAAAGAAATAAATACGTAAAATCCAACTCAATCAATCAGATCAAACTCTTGCCCAGACTGGCCAAGAGACTTTCACTAGTTTGTCTAATTAGCTGACCTGAGTCGGGCTCTAATACCATGTACAAATGATTAAGTGAGTATCAGACTCTTGTGTGTGTCTGTGTGTGTGTGTGTGTGTTTAGGATGGAAGGAAGTAACACAATATGTTCAAGAAAATATGTAAATAGAAATCTGCTAATGAAATCCTTCATAGAAGTGAAAGTTGTGGGGATAGAACAGAACCAGGGTCACGCAAGGCGGCTCGAACAGTATAGCCACGTTGGAGTAGTCCCATGACAAGCCAGGAACCGATGAAGCCAGCAGCCCCAGTGACACAAACGGTCTTTGGGACTACTGAATCAGAATCCATAACAATGTGTTGTTCTTCTGCGTGATCACAAAACGAAGAGTTGCAAAAAGAGAGGATGAACAACACGAAGGGCTGCCAATCAGCTACAGTGGTGTTGTTATACGAAGAAGTAAAGAGATTTTAGGTAGGTGAAGACGAGAGAACTCGTGTAGGCGTAGGCTAAGAGTAACATTAATAATAATGATGATTTGGGTTTGGATTTAGTGTTAATCATCATGTGATCAACCTAACAGTTTGTAAATTTGTTAGGTGGGTTCTGACTAGCAGCTCTCTATCTCGTTAATTTCTTGTTTAGTCGCCACACTTTTTAATTAATTGCTGACTGCATTTTCATCTCTATCCCCTAGCTATGATAAATACTCCTTTAATATAACAACCACTTAATTAGTTCGGGTGACTGAAGAAATTCAAATAAATTATTTAGTTTTAACAAATGTGATAGTTAGAACTAATTAAAATCAACCCTCTAACTAGTTTCCCAACCATGACAGGAGAAATGCATGTATATCTATAAGTGTATGCATGCGCACTTCATTCAGTCTTAAATATGAGAGCTAATAGAAGAATCAGTTTTAATCCCAAATATAAAACTCTAAGGGCTTTTTTGGTATCAAGGAAATGGAGGGGAGGAAAAAATTTAATGAGCTCAATTTATATAAAAAAAAGTTGGGTTTTAAAATGTTAATAAAGAAAAGATGTAACATAAAAGAGTAAGAATTAATTAAAAGTTTTTAACCACACTTCTTCAATTTTTTAAATCAAACTCATTAAAATTTCCCTTCCCCTACCCTCCCTTTCATTTTTCTCGTACCAAACAAATCCTAATTCATTTTGTCTCCTAAGGTACAATTGTTTCCTAAACTATCTTTGAATACATATAAGTATGTGTCCATCAAGGGTTAGTTTTCAATGCAAATGACTAAAATAAGTATTTTTAAAAAATCAACACATATATTATATTGACAAGTAACTAGTTTTCTTAATTTATATAAATTAGCTATTGAACTCATATATTAAGGATTGGAAATAATATATATATTAACAATTATATTTTGTGGAGCGATTTCTTGGCCCCAAACTCACAGGAGCCTGCCTATAGGTTGCGGTTTTATAAGGCCACAAAAGCAGGACTAGATCAAGACTCTTTAAAGAGACAAGTTCACCCTGAGCGGGATAGTTGAAAATCCTGATGTTAAGATTGTCAGTTGCTTGGTGTGCAAGCCAATCAGCAACAATGTGTTGCTTTACATGATCAATGGTGACTTACTATATCCAATAATTTTGTATAATAAGTTCCCTAATCTTGATGTGATGGAAGAGATAATGGTCCTAAGCATGTTCATTCTAAGTAAGAGTGATGGATTTCATGAAGTTGTCGTAGACATTGACTTTGTAAACTTTTCCTGCCGGCAAAGTGGAAGACCTTCTTCATGTATCAAAATTTCAACTTCAATGCAAGAGTGAAACACTAGGGGTATTTCAGCTTTAAATTTTCCATGTTCACAGTACGCTGCTCCATTTTGAAATGATAATATCACGGGTTGTGGGTCTGAAGATGCGAGCTAAGAAAACCTGCCTCCAAAGAGTTAGGTTTTAACTAGCCCGAACTCGCCAGTTTTTGTGGGTTGGGTTCATTCTGTTATAAGTTATATTTCTGCTAACTACTTCATCAATATTTAAATGGACCAATCACTACCAAATGCTATCCATTCAAAATTATTATCTCTCTCCATTCTTATTCCCCAGTGTCAATGCCGATCATGACTTCCAGCTTCATGTCATCAACTATACTTTGACCTATGATGAAAGAAATGTCAACTTTAAGAGTGACTGCGTCTAAGTAGAGCTTTTTATTTGCATTTGGCTTTCCACATGTTCCAACAAGTGTGAGTAAAAAGCTTGTGGCAAGATATTTTTCTAGGATTTGAACTTGCCGCTTAATTTTTTGCATTTCAAATAATAATCCAATCCCACAGCAGAGAAAAGAGAAGAAAATGGTAGTAATTTGTGGGCGATTGATCAATCCGAGCCAAATTTCTTTGGCTTTAGGACAAATCTTTAAACATATATGAAGGACAGAGTCTGGTGAATTGCAACCAGAAGTCCAGAATCTTTGGCATGTGCCGCTCCCTTCAATGCTGGAGAATGTGGTACTACGTTCGATTTCTTCTTTTTCTTTTTTCTTTTTTGTGCAATAAGTGGGCAATTTCCAGACCAGATTGCAGTTTCACCAAGCTGCCTTTCAAAAGAAACGAAATCTACCGTACTTAATACTCCTCTTATCCTTAATATAAGACCTATTTAACTAATTTGATTAGATTAAGGAAGTTAGGTAAGTTAGTTCATTATAAAAAATATAACATATTTTTTCTAAAACACCGTAATCATCTTTCTTAATATCCTTCATCCCTCACTTGCTTGATTATGATTAAGGGGTATCCATATGGGTAATTTAGAAAAAATTGATAAATATGACAAATAAATATCATATTTAGTACTAAAATTAACTTAACAATTAGATTTATATTAAGGACTAGAAGACTATAATACTAATTGACTAATTTATGAATATTAAAAAATTCTTAAATTATTTTAAAATATTTATATTTATTATTTGTTTTCAAACTAGTTTACCTTACTTATATTTTAGGAAAAACATATAACATATATTATAATTAAGTAATTTAATCTTTTTAAATTAGTCAATTAACTCTTATATTTATGACCACAAGTACTATATGATTTTTTACTGGTTTGATGAGCTGATCGGGTTCACTTTTTGACCAATTTCATAAAATTCTAAATCAATTCCCGTAAGCTTGTAATGTTGAAAATAAGCTTAGAATATATAAAATTATACAAAATTTTATTCAAATTATTATAAAATTGACCTATACTTTACATACGCCAAAATGAAGATCTTTCAATTACTCACTTCCTTTTTTTATTTATAAGTCATTTTAAACTAATTTATATTAATTAAGTTGGTTAAAATCAATCAGTGTATTGTTTGTTCTTTTATAATCATTTAAAAATATCCACATGACACCAAGAATATTATTAAGAAATTAATTATATCATACATTTTGTAAAATAATTTATAAATAAAATATTATTTTTTAAAATATAACTTATGAAAAAATGAAGAGGGTATTCTTTAATAAAATTAATAAACATATTAAACATTTTTTCCTCCAAAAATTCATGTTAAAAAAGGAAAAAAAAAAAATCATGGAGGCCGTATTCAGATCGGAAGTCAGAACTCAGGAGAAAGTAACCTTCGCTGATCGTATCCGTTATACGGTATAAAATATAAACAAAACCCCAAACTAACACTAAGCTTCTAACCAAAAGCCTTGTATGGAAGATCAGAGTGGTGAAGGAGGACCCGGAGAAGAAGACGACGAAGTTGAGAATCCCGAAGGGGATTGACAGTTGTTGTTCCTACCACTTAAAGGAATTTGTGTGATATAGGGAAGAATATGGGTAAAAATAAGGGTAAGGGTCTTCTCTCCTTTCGATCCTCAAGCTTACGCCGTCGCCCAAAGAAGGCGGCTGATCATCGGCCACCACCATCGCCGCCGCAGCAGCAGACAATCGGGACTTTGGGCTCACCTGGTGGGGGTGGTGGTGGGGCGTTGGTAAAGACCAAGAAGAAGGCCGGCGTCGCGAGGTTGTGGATGAGGTTTGATCGGTCGGGTCAATCGGAGCTCGTTGAGTTGGATAAGAACGCAATTATCAGAGTCGCGGCGATTCCGGCCAGGGATTTGAGAATTTTGGGCCCTCTCTTCTCTCACTCCTCCAATATTCTTGGTAATGAATTTGGATCGTATTGTGTTTTTCCTTCTTACCTATCAACTGTTTTGTGTATGGCTTTCTGAGTGTCACTGCTTTCCAGAAAATTTTGTTTATTTTTTGCGATTGTTTATAAAAGGTTTGTGCGGTATCTCAAGCTGAATTTCTTGAGCACTTGGTGAAAAGACGAGATTGCAGTTTGAACGTGGCGGGGAAATAATGCATAATTTGTATGCGAGTTTGTTTTGATCTTAAAGTTTGGGCTGAGGTCCACTTTCTGGACACTCTAGCACCGTAATAACCTATATCAGTACAGTTGATACTATTCAGTACTCACTATCTTTGTTTCAGCTCTTAAGCAGAATATGGTTATAACCAGGTCTTTATATTACTAATCTATTCTATTTATAACTTATAAGTCACTTTCAAGGTGTTTCACTAGAAACAAGGAAAACCTTAAAACTTATTGACTCTGTCTAAAAATTTAATAAGTTTCTAACTTTGTCCCTATGAAGTCATACATGCTTTGAGAATAAAATAACACGCACCAGCATTTAGTGAGGGGTAATAGGGGAAAGTGGTGATAAAAAATTAATGGCATGCCTTGTTATTATTTTCTTCTATCTTTGCCTTATAAGTGGGGCCGGATTGATATTCCTCTATTTTCATGTTGCAATATATGCTTCTCACAGCCAGGGAGAAAGCAATGGTAGTCAATTTGGAGTTTATAAAGGCTATAGTCACGGCCGAAGAAGTCCTTGTTCTTGATCCTCTTTCCCATGAGGTTCTTCCATTTGTTGAACAACTAAGGCAACAACTTCCGTATAAAACCCAGCCAAAACTTCATGGCCATGCAGAAGAACAAGAAAATGAACTGCTTGTTTCAACTGGCAGACAATGGTTACCTGTGCCAGAGCCCGCAGATGGTTTGCAAGCTGAGCTTCCGTTTGAGTTTCAAGTTTTAGAGATTGCTTTAGAAGTTGTCTGTACATATCTGGACTCAAATGTGGCAGACCTTGAGAAAGGTGCATACCCTGTATTGGATGAATTGGCTAGAAATGTTAGCACCAAGAATCTTGAACATGTGCGAAGTTTGAAAAGCAACCTTACACGTTTGCTGGCACGTGTGCAAAAGGTACGCTGCTGCATTAAGCATTATGTAATATATTCATTTTCTGGTGGTTATTGTCCCTCTGGTAAGGACTACTTTCTCCGTGGGGCTGCAGTAAGTGACCAAGGATAGCTTTGGGGGAAAAAAGTATTTTAAAATATGTAAGTGGGATTAAAATTCTTACAAGTCTGATCCTTTTTTTGGGGGGGTTTTTGTTTCTTGAATTGGAATGGGCATTAACGATGGCCTCTACTTGCTTCTTTTATTGGAAGGTTGATATCAGATCAACCTTCTGAATGCTGTATTGGTTGAAAATTTCAAGAATGGAGTTTAATCCTCAATCTTACTGATGATTATATGCATTCAACAATGTGGTCCTAAAACAAAGAAAAGAACAATATATCTCCTTCCCCTCTAATTTATTGATTTCTGTTTATGAGCTGTTCAGAAGTCATTGCTTTCTTAAACACAAATTCTTGCAGCTAATTAATAATATGTATCATTTGATGATGCATGCAATCATATTGGAGTTAACATCATATTTAGCAATTTGTATGATCATTTTTCTTCAGGTGCGGGATGAAATTGAACATCTTCTAGATGACAACCACGATATGGCACAGTTGTATTTGACTAGGAAGTGGTTGCAGAATCAGCAATCTGAGGTTCTCTTGGGAGCCACTGCCTCAAATGCCTTTGCTACTGCAGCTCTTGTTCCTCACCATGGCTCTAATAGAAGTGGAAGTCTTATCACTAGCAACGTGGTGGATGATTCTGATGTTGAGGATCTGGAGATGTTGCTTGAGGCATATTTTATGCAGTTGGATGGAACACGGAACAAGATATTATCAGTAAGTTTTTTTATGACGATCATTGTGGTTATTGCCCCCTTTATTTGCCAGGTTGGCTGCTATTACAAGTTGTTGTGTCTGCACTCAATGTGGACCGATGATTTCGGCTGTGGGATCCACTGAATTGTGTGCTTGTTTTCTATATAATAATAGATAGATAGATAAGAGTTATTGAAGGGGTTAACAGGTAGTTAGGATGGTTGATTACTGTCTATAAAAAGGAATAAAGAGTCATTGTAATCACTGCGTTTGGTCTAATGGAATAGTAGGGTTTCTTTTCTTTCTTTTCCCCTCCTCTTCTGTATCTCTCCTATTGCTCTCTCTCTCTCTCTCTCTCTCTATAAGCCCGGGGGTGTTCCATGGAGCCTGGCTTTGGATACTACTGCTATGGTATTTAGCTGGGAAAGAGAGGGAAGAGAGAGAGACAGAGGCAGGGAGGAGGAGAGGAAATGAGAGAAAAGAAACTCAATTCTATTCCATTAGTCCAAATGCACTGATTATGATGACCCTATATTCTCTTTTATATATAGACAATAATCAACTATCCATCAGGACTACCTGTTAACCCCTCTAGCTAACTTTATTTATCTGTTACATAAAATTGTTTAGATTATGCTGATCTTTTTCTGGCCCAAGGGAGGAAGTAGGCAAGAAGTAGTCTATGTGTCATTGAACCAAATGATGAGTTAGGTGATGGATACTGAATTGTCACAAGTGCTGCCTAATTTGAATTTAAGTAGTCATCACTCATAGGAAGCGTTTCTGTAAGGACTAAGGAAAACTTCATTTTTTCCCCCTTTCCTTTTAGCTTCCTTAGTAAAAGCACAACATGTATGAAAAATTATTTGAAAGAGTTGATGATGTGTTAAGATGTAAAAAATGTTAAACTGGTTTATTTTGTTTTTATCAGTAAAGTTGTGGTAAGTATTTAAAAAGTTGTTACTAGATTTTGCCTTTACTTGTATTAGTTAATTGTGATGGAATTTGACTCTCATTCTTTTTTGAATAAAGGAATTTGACCCTCATTTTATTCTTACTCCATGGCTATGGGTTTGCAGGTGAGGGAGTATATTGACGACACAGAGGACTATGTTAACATCCAACTTGACAGCCATCGAAATGAACTTATTCAGCTTCAGCTGACACTGACCATTGCATCATTTGCCATTGCTTTTGAGACTTTGATTGCTGGCATGTTTGGTATGAACATCCCTTGTACATTATACCAGACTCACGGAGTTTTCTGGCCATTTGTTGGGGGCATTACTGCAGCTAGCATATTGCTTTTTTTCATTGTTTATGGATATGCAAGATGGAAAAAGTTGCTTGGTTCTTAAGTTTGTTACCAGGTATAAATATCTTGGTAAAACTTGGGTTATTACAGGTTCACTTCCAATGATGCTCGTTCTTGTCCAAGAAGGATCGTTCCCCTGCTTAGATGAATAAAATAATTAGCAAGCTTTGGAAAACCTACAAAGAAAGAAGATTGATCCAGTGCTGGCTATTCTTAATGAAATTTATTCTAATGTTTGGATACGGGATTAATTGCATCAATTGTGCATGATGGAGTTTAGGCTAGGATGACTTTGTTTTACGTTCAGAATGCAGCTTCTGGAGTGAATTGAGAATGAACATTATTGGCAGATTATTTCACTTAAGAGCTCAAGGAAGCAAAAAATTATTACTTGCTTATGTGCAAATCTTTCAAGTAGAAGTTGCATAATCACCATGATTATTTATCGAAGTTGCCTCTTTGAAACATTGTGCCTCTGAGCTAGTTTGTTCTATTTTGAACTTAACATGCACGGCACATTGGCAGTGGCACATTATGGAAGCCATCCATTCCAAAGTTATTTTCCTTAAGCATACGTTGTCTGGTATCAACGTGTAATATGTATGCTGGTTGTTTATGCAAATAATATACTATGTAGCATTCAATAAGCTATTGATGCGTACTCTCATCTGAAAGAGTTGCAAATGATAGCACCATAGCATTGTGGGCGTGATGTTCTTGATAAAATAGTAACAAAGACAATATATGCTTTTGCTTTCATATTTGTTGTGTTCAGTTTGCTGTAAGAGAGTGACCAGTCTCATGTTAGCTGGAACTGTGAATATCTATGATGCATTATCTTCATACTCATTGAAGCATAAAGTGGAGCTATTATTGAGTACTGTAGATTGCCAGGACTAATTAATTTGGAAATATGAACTTTATGATTTTGGGTTGCAGACTTTCTACTTGAGGCAGAAAGAATGAAGCAAATTGAATTGAACCGCTGGCATCAGTGGCCTGAATTTCAACATCGTCTCTTAGCTTTTGTTGTTAGGCTTGTTGACTTTTTTTCTTTCTTTTTTTTTTTTTTGGGGGGGGGGGTGTTCAGAGAGACAGTCCTTTGAAACAGCTGAAAGTCCATAAAAACAAAACAAACCAGTGAAAGAGAATGCATCAACTTGGAAGATCTTTTTCAGTTCCTGAACAAGTCCGTCAAAGTTCCCTCTTGCAGAGAGGTTGTTTTTGTTCTTGCCCTGTTAGACTTTAATTACGGACATGAAATTATTTGTTTATGCTTTTATCCAATCAACAAGGTTCTTCAGATTCTTGTTTGAGCTGCCACCATCTTTGACATTGTCAATGACTTTTTCCTTTAGTTCTGAAGCCCTTGCTCTTAAACCCTCATCATTGAGCAGTTGCTTTATCTTAAATGTTATTTCTTCTTGACTGATAATCCCATTGTCTCGGTTAAGCCTTAACCCAACCTTCCAGATATCACAAATGTAGGTTTCGTTCAGAAATTGGTCAGCGAAGTAAGGCCAAGACAAGAAAGGCACTCCATTGATGACACCTTCAATGGTAGAATTCCAACCACAGTGGCTCAAGAAACAAGCAATTGAAGGATGCGTTAGAACTTTTTGCTGAGGAGCCCAACCAACTACCTTCCCATGAGAACATAATCTATCCTCAAATTCTTTTAGGAAGGCATTGACTGCCCCATTGTTGATATCAGATCTTACGACCCATAGAAATGGCTTGTTTGAGAGTTCAAGTCCTAGTGCTAGTTCCTGCAATTGGAGGAGATCAAAGATGGTGAAACTTCCAAATGCAACATAAATGACCGACTTATCTGGTTGTTGATCAAGCCAGTTTAAACAAGTTGAGTCTTCTTGCCAAAATGATCCTGCCAAATGATCAACATGGTTGCTCTTGCTTGCTTGGAGTGGACCTATAGGAAGAATATTTGGAGCACAAGCAAATGCTGAAGGCTCAAGTTCATGAGCTGAGTTGCAGATCGCCCACTCTGCAATTTCTGCAGCGTTGTTTCTCATCATACAGTTGAACACAAGTTTTTGTGCATTCAAGCCAGCACCCATTTGTGCCCAAGGAAAATGTTTTGTTCTCATAGCAGGCATATTTGGCGCCAAATGAATAATTTGATCTTTTGTTGGTGTTCCTGCAATAGAGATTAGATTACTTGTCATGATTATATATACACAATATATGCAAATATACTAGAAAGTTGAAGCTATTAAGTATTGATCCTATACTTGTGTATAGGTTAATTGTGATCAAACTCGATTCTTTGTATAGTTCAGTTGTAATACGTGCGACATACTTTATTCAAATTCTTATGAACAATTTCTATTCAAATTCTAGCTTATTTGGAGTAGCTTTTGTAAAAGTGACTTTTATAGTTACTGATTTTTGTAAATTAAAGTTGTCTTCTGTCTTGTCTCCAAAAAAAAAAAAAAGATGGTAAGTTATCTTCTCTTTCTTCTTTCTCACATTGTCTTCTTTAAAATTGTCTCTCTCTATGTTGTCCATTGACATCATGTAAGGACAAATAAGACAAGTACAGAGGGGAAGCAACGTGACACGCACTGGAAACAACAAAAATTACCTTCCCCATAAACATGGCTTCTGCTAGTAACTGATTTTTCTGCATTTTCTTTCACAAATGGAAATGATGATTAAAAACATGATGAGTATTTAGTCTTACATACATCAGAAATGATCAAACTACTTAAAGTTCAACAACTTTACTCCAACCATGCACTTAAAATAGTTTTAAGAGAAGAACTATAAGTAGTTTGATCATTTCTGATGTATGTAAGACTAAATACTCATCATGTTTTTAATCATCATTTCCATTTGTGAAAGAAAATGCAGAAAAAAGGGGAGAAAAACGAAGTTAAGCACAAAGGTCTCACCATCATCATCAATAATTCCATCATCAAGCAGTTTTGGAATGCTGAAACACAAGGCCAAGACCGCAGCTGATGTAGACAAGAACGTAGCACGATGGATTCCCATCTTCTCTGCAACTTCAAGTGCCCATCCCATGGCAGCATCTGCAACTACGCAACTAATCTTTTCATTCTCTGATTTTTCACTTTTCTCTTGGATCAGCTGTTCAAGCTTCATTGGCATAACTTGCCAGATTGACTCTATTAATATCTCCCAACGATTCCTGTCCTCCTCTTGTTCTATCCCATCTGGGATTGAGACCATTTGAATCTGATCACTTCCCACTTGTTCTTTATCTTCACTTCTTGTTGCCTCAGCTTCCATGATTTGCTTGTTGATGAAATCTGTGTTCACAAATGTGATTTTGATGTCATGTTTGGCCAGTTCATGTGAAAGATCCATAAGAGGATTCACATGGCCTTGTGCTGGAAAAGGCAAAACCAAAACATGTGCTCTACTCATCGTTTGATTATCCTGGATTCTGAAATTTCATGGGAAAAATTTCCAGGGATTATGAGAGGTAAATACTTCCCAGTGTTATCAAAACTTGATATTTTCTTTTATTAAAAATGGAATCATATTATTTTGGGATGTGATGTGGATGTTTAATGATGAATACCAGTAATTACAGTTTCTTCACAGATGCTCCAATTCCGTAAAACGTGATTGGAAACATTTGGATGTGGAATTAGCTCCAATTATATAAAACCTTATTGGAAACATTTAGACGTGGAATTAGATTTCTTATGTGAAAATCCTTCAATATAATCTATTTTATGTACGATGAATCGTGATCATAAGTAGATCCATTTTAGTTTCTCAAGGATATTTTGTAATAAATAGAAAAATTCATTTTAATAAAAATATAGATATATATTACTCCCTCCTATATCCTTGTTATAAAAGTTAAATAACTAATTTGGAAATCTTAACAAAATTAATTAAGTTAGAAGTTAGTTGTTTGTAACAAATGTATACTATGTTGATTTTCCTAAATACCCTTTCTTTTTTTTTTTTTTATTGAAGCGGGCATCTATTACAAACTAAGCAACTGAACTGTCAAGAGTAGACATATTATTCCTATCCAACTGTAAGAAGCCTTTAGCCGTTTCCGGGGGCGTGTTCAGCACAAGGAAGTCGACCAACATTCCCCTAGCCTCCGTAGCCATGCTATCTGCCACAGTGTTTGCTTCACGGTCACAATAGGATATGTCAACCACCCACCTAAATACCCTTTCTAATAATATATTATAATTACCTTTTGATAAAAGTCTTCTTACTATATGCATTTAATAGGGATACTTCAGGCGAAAATTATAAATTTTGTTGGCGGGAATGGTTTTATGAAGAGTACAAGAAGGGATGAAGAACAAAGTGGTGCACGATATCTTTAAGGTGTGAACAACACTTTCTTTTAGGCTTAATTCGCCCCCATCTATTCCTGTCTTATAGATTGCAAGTTGGAATGGCTGGAGAATTTCCTTTAAAATACAATGAAGACCCTTGAATATGGATTATACTTCCAAGACTCAAGCGAAGACAACAATGATTTTTAGAAAGTGATAATTTGACTCTATCTCTGCATGTACTTAAAGACAAAGGCAATGTGTTTGATCTTTGTGTTTGTGTTGTCTTGTGTCTAAATAAAGTGATGGTAAAAGGTTTATATAGATCATGAAATAATGCTTTGAAGAGATACTTTTTGGAATAATACCTTATTAATGAAGTCACAATTATATGTTGGTTCATAAGCCAAGATAATTTAAATGAATAAAATGCATTTAATATGTAGAGTCTTTTAGTATTGTAACTTCCTACATGACCCTTCATATAAATATATTAATTTATATGAAGACACATCCCCTCATATAAATACATTTATTTATATGAGAACAAAACCCTTCAAATGAATTTATTAATTTATATAAAGACGTAACCCCTCATATAACTTTATTAATTTATTAAATTTACATAAGAACATGACTTTTGAAAAACACATCTCTTCATTTTAAAAATATTCCAACAAATTTAGGATACAAAATGGATTGAAGTTTTATATTTAATACCAAAATAAATTATCTATCTTCTATATGTAAGATTGGAGGTAGCATTTCAATATGTTTTTGTCATAAGATTTGAAACTTTTTATTAATAAATATTTTAAGTGATTTCTGTAGCAGGGATATTATAGCCATTCCATCGAACCAAACACAAATAAAATAACCAATGCTCATACTTTTCCCGATGCATCAAATAAAATTATTTCTATAAAAATATTTGGGAAACCAGAGGCGGCCTAGAGTGACTAAGACCAAAAAATATTGCCGAAATGTTTCACTTCAGAACTAGGAAGCATAAAAACAGCTGCTAATGTGAAAATCTTTCATGTAGGAGTTGAATAATCTATTGTAGTGCATCAAATTTCACTCTCTGAAACACTGTGACTCTAATCTATTTAGTTCTGTCATGAACTTACATGTATCTAAGAACTGGAATTCATAGCCTTAGGTTAATTCGATAAAAGCACCTCAAAACAACCACAAAGAATGAAAAGAAAACTAGGATATTGTTGAAGAAAATCCATTAACTTAAAAGAAATTTTGACACCCGCAACAAGTTCATTAGAGCCCCTTCTTGTAATGATATACCAGTACAAGTATTTTAGATGCTAACAAGTACATTGTTTTGTATCTATTATGTACCAAAAGTTAGGAAGAATTTAATTTCTATACCTTTACTTAATAAGTTTGGGTGCAAGTCTATACTTTTACTTAATTTTGCAAAGACATACAGATGCCAGTTGGATAAGTTACTCATAAGATCATGCTTCTACAAGTAGATGGGTCTTTATTTTAGGTGGAGGTGCTATTTCTTGGGGATTTAAGAAACAAATTTGTATTGCAGACTCTACTTGTTACTTGGAATTCCTATATGACCTAAGCTAATAGCACTAATATCTATCCATTGTAATAGTCAGTCTACTCTTTCAAGGGCTTATAGCCAAGTTTATAATGGGAAATCACGACATATTGGATTGAGACATATTTCTATGAAGAATCTGATTATGAATGGAGTAATTTTCATAAGTTATATAAAATCTTAATTGAATATTGTAGATCCTTCGACGAAAGGTTTAGCAAGAGAAATGATGTTGAAAATATCAAAGGGGATAGGATTGAAGCTTTATAAATCTTGATCATTGATAGTGGAAACCTAACTCACACTTGACCATCATATCAATTCTTGGGTTCAATGATGAAAGTACACTATTAGAGTGATTGCAAGTACTTGATATGTTTATACATCCCAAGGTTGAAAAGTACTTGGCAACCATGAGGTTTAAAAGAGAAAGGTTGACCTTTAATTTGGCATAGATTTATAAACATATATTTGCTGGAGCATTAATCATGGTGGTGCTCTTGATAGAGTTTACCTATATGAGAGTGAAGTGAGGCCGCTTCTAGTAGTCTAAGAACTTGACTCTGAAAACTCTTCATGAAAAGGGTACGGACACAAGGCCATAAACATGTCATTTTAAGTGACATACAGTGGTTTAAGATCCCATACATGAGTCATGCACACCTATTCAAGTAGGATAATTGGTTCAAAGCTTAGTCTACCATATTATTTCGGATGGCTGAAACCATGTCTTAGGTAAAGATTCAAATCCTTAAGATACCTTTACTAAAAACATGAGATTTTTGAAGTGACAAGAGTTAGGGTTCATTTTAAACATAGTGGGGGATTGTTGGAATATTTTTAAAATGAAGAGATGTATTTTTAAAAAATCATATTCTTATATAAATTTATTAAATTAACAAATTTATATGAGGGGTTATATCTTCATATAAATTAATAAATTTATTTGAAGGGTTATGTTCTCATATAAATTAATATATTTATATGAGGGGTTGTGTTTTCATATAAATTAATATATTTATATGAAGGGTTACGTAGGAAGTTAAAACACCAAAAAACCCTATATATCAAATACATTGTATCTATTTAAATTATGTTAGTTCATGAACCAACATATGGTTGTAACTTTTTAACTAATAAGGTATTATTCCAAAAGGTATCTTTTCAAGGCATCATTTCATGATCTATATAAACCCCTAACCATCACTTTTTCTGAAAACAATACAACACAAACACAAAAATCAAACTCATTGCCTTTGTCTTTGAGTGCACGCAAAGATAGAATCAAATTATTACCTTGTAAAAACTATTGTTGTCTTTGCTTAAATTTTAGAAGTACAATCCTTATTCAAAGGGTCTTCATTGTATTCTGAAGAAAATTTGTCGAGCATTCCAACTTGCACCCTATAAAATAGGAATAGGTGGGGGCGAATTAAACCTAAAAGAGAGTGCTGTCCACGCCTTGAAGACATCATGCACCACTTTTTTCTATATCTCTTCTTATACTTTTCAGTGAACCATTCCCCCGCCAACACCTTCAGCTATAAAGCCCTTACTCTGAATCCCTCATCATTGCTTAATCTTAGATGCTATCTCTTCTTGGTTAATTATCACATTGCTGCGGTCAAGCCTTAACCCGACCTTCCAAATATCACAAATGTAGGTCTCATCAATAAACTGGCCAGTGAAAAAAGGCCAACACAATAAAGGCACTCCATTGATGACATCTTCTATGGTAGAGTTCCAACCACAATGGCTTAAGAAGCAGCAACTGAAGGATGACGTAGAACCTTTTGCTGAGGAGCCCAACCCACTACCTTCCCATGAGAACACAATCTGTCTTCAAATTCTTTTAGAAACCCGTAGTTTGCCCCTTTATTGATATCTGATCTTACAACCCAAAGAAATGGCTTGTTTGAAAGTTCAAGTCCCAATGTTAGCTCTTGCAACTGGGTTCTGGGTAAAAATCAAGTTTAGCTAGACTTCCAAAAGCAACATAAATAACTGATTTGTCTGGCCGTACATCTAGCCAATTCAAGCAAGTTGAGTTCTCTGGCCAAAAGGATCCTGTTAAATGATCAAAGTGGTTGTTCTTTCTTGCTTGAAGCGGACCTATAGGAAGAATCCGCGGAGCAAAAGAAAATGTTGGAGCCTCAAGTTCATGTGTTGAGTTGCAGATCACCCAGTCTGTTCTTTCCACAATTTTGTTGCTCCTCACTACATAGTTGAACATAGTTTATTGCGCATTCAAGTTGTCACAAACTTGGGTCCACATTAAATGTGTTGTCCTCATAGCAGGCATCAGGAGCCAAATGGATAATCTACTCTTTTGTCAGTGTTCCTAGAATAATACAGATTACAAATCACTTTTGAGAAGTTCTAACTACTTGGATGCACACATTTAAGCTATTAATTAAGTAAAAGCCATATGCTTATGAAAAGATTTGTTATGATCTTCTTTGCAAAACAGTTTCTTTTGAAACTCTTCAACGGTTCGTTTGAGTTTGGTTTTTTTTTTTTTTTTTAAAAAAAGGGTTCAAGTGAGGAGCCATAATTATCATTTTCGGATACTGTTTCCCAAATGTGACAGAAAATGACGAAGCAAATGGTCTCACCATCACTGTCAATGATTCCATCATGAAGCAGTTTTGGGATGCTGAGGAACAAGGCCAAGTTTGAAGCTGAAGCAGGAAAGAACACGGCTCGTTTGATTCCCATCTTCTCTGCAGCTTCAAGTGCCCATCCCATACCCTTATCTGCCAATATACAACTGATCTTTTCGCTCTCTGATTCATCTATCTCTTGGATCAGCTTCTCCAACTTCTCTGGCATCACTTGCCACCCTGATTACATTAATTTGTCCACAGGATGAGCCTTGTTTTCCTCTTGTTGTAGCCCATCAGGGATTGATACCAGTTTAATCTGATCATTTCCTACTTGTTCTTCTTCTCCTTCACCTCTTGTTGCCTGGATAGCTTTCATGATTCGCTTGTGGTTGAAATCCGTGTTCACGAATGTGATTTCGATGCCATGTTTGAGCAGTTCTTGTGAAAGCTCCATGATTGGATTAATATGGCCTTGTGCAGTTAAAGGCAAAACCAGAACATGTGCTCTCCTCATTGTTTAACTCTGAAGTCTGAACTCTTTTTTCTCTGAAAGTTCATGCAAATATGGCCAGGGATCATGAGACGTGTGTGCGTGCGTGCTTGCCAAAAGTAGTAAAACTAGACTAAATATAGATTTTTGTTTGCCTTTTTTGGCCATGGACATGTGGTGGGTCCAATTACATGAAGCATGATTGGAAATATTCGGATATGATTGGATTCTGTTGGATTCCCTTGTCTAGCCACATCTATTCATATCCTGTCTCGTCAACTCTCTAACTCTCTGGAGATTTCATATTCATTTTAATTAGTTGAAAAATTGGTTAACTCGTATTTGAATGATTCCAAAGCCTCTATGTCGATTATTTTGAGAACTAGTTAAAAATAAAGAAGATAATAAAGATTAACGAGACTGCAAGAAGAATCCGTCCACCCTTGATGAATAAGCTCAAACCCACTATGACTGGGATACAAACAGAGATAAGAAAAATTAAGGGCAAATATATGTAATATACCCATTTATTTGAAAGAAGGGAGTTACATACACAGGTAAGAAGTAGTTTTAGGTGAGTGATTGGAGATATACGGACAAAAGCAACCAAAAACTGAATCTAAACAGTTTCATTCTCTGAACCCAACTCACTCTTCCTGCTGTGACATTTGCTGTATATACCATCAGATTCAAGTATGTTTATTTTCTCTTCAACTAGTTCCGCTGATTGAAATTTTTTAGTTAGTTCAAAATAATATTGTGCTATATAAACATTAGTTATTCTTATATATAAAATTTAATGAACCATGTAATTAAGGGATGCACATATGAATTACTGTTATTATGAACCTTTCAATGACGGACTTGCTTGATCTTCTTGGGGTTGAACAAGATGTATTTGCTTACCTTGTGCCAAAAAAAAAAAAGGGAGTAAGATAATATTATTGTAGTGGTCATTTTAAGGTTGTGCTATGCCCTCATACAACAGAAGTGTTTCTGTAAGTTTTAGGCTAATTCAATAAGAGAACTTATAGAAAACATAAAAACAAATGAGGATATTTTTAAACAAAATATATTAGCTTAAAAAAAAATTCCACCCCCTCAACAAGTTCATTAGAGTCCCTTCTTACATCATCACAAGTACTAAATTTTGATATTAAATAGAAGACCCCAATCTACTTTGTCTCTCATATTTATCCAATTTTTTCTCCAAAGTAGTTCTTATAATACTGATAGTTCTAACTAATATACTTGATTAGTAAGGATATTTTACGAAAAATAATACCTATCTATTACAAATAATTAACTTAACTAGTTTTTTTAATCTACTCAAATTAGTCAACTAGTTCTTATATTAAGAATGGGAGGTAGTATTTTCATATGCTATGTCATATGCAGAACAAATTTGTCTATTTTCCTTTGCCATATTGCACTTGGCTTATAAACCCGAAATATTTCCTTTATGCCTTAATCCAATCAACAAAGTTCTTCATATTCTTGTTTGAGCTGCGATCTTCTTTGACACCATTAATGGCCCTTACCTTTAGCTGTAAAGCACTTACTCTAAATCCCTCATCATGGACCACTAGCCTAATCTTAGAAGCTATTTCTTCTTGGGTAATTAATGATCATATCGCTTCGACCAAGCCTTAGCCGGACCTTCCAAATATCACGAATGTGGCTCTCATCAATAAACTGGTCAGAAAAGAAAGGCCAACTCAAGAAACGTGCTCCATTGATGACGCCTTCTATCGTAGAATTCCAACCACAGTGGCTTAAGAAGCAAGCAATTGAATAATGACTTGTAAACTTTTGTTGATGAGCCCAACCCACTACCTTCCCACGGGAATACACTTTTTCTTCAAATTCTTTTAGGAAGTCATAGTTTTCCCCGTTAGTAATATCTGGTCTTACAACCCATAGGAGTGGCTTGTTTGAGAGTTCAAGTCTCAATGCTAGTTCTTGTAACTGGGTATGATCAAATGTAGCTATACTTCCAAAAGCAACATAAATAACTGATTTATCTGGTTGTAGATATAGCCAATTAAGTTGAATCCTCCGGCCAAAACGATCAGGCTAAATGATCAATATGGTTGCCCTTTCTTGCTTGAAGTGGACCTATAGGAAGAATGTTTGGAGCAAAAGCAAATGTTGGAGCCTCAAGCTCTAGAGTTCAGTTGCATATTACCCAGTCTGTGCTTTCCAGAAATTTGTTGCCCCTCATTATAAAGTTGAACAAATTTGTTTTGCGTTCAAGTTGTCGCAAACTTGTGTCGTTTTGTCTTCATAGTAGGCATCTCTGGAGCCAAATGAATAATTTGATCTTTTGTTGGTGTTCCTATAATAGATATAACAAATCATTTTGGAGAAGTTCTAAGAGTTTGGATACATATATTTGGTACACTCCCTCTTTTTAACTCATAATTTAAGCTATTACCTAAAAATCATATGCTTATGAGAAGTTTTATCAAGATCTTCCTTATAATTAAATAGTTTAGTCATGATGGCAGGCATACATATATTCAAGGTTTAGCTACAATGTCATAAACAATTTCTGTTTAAAATCTCAAAGACTTTAAGTGAGGTGTCATAACCAGTGTTTTCATCAATTTATTTTCTTGGAATTAGTGGGACAAGCATTAATGACCTATGGTTACAAGTAGGATCAAACGTGCGCCCTCCTATTTACAAAAAAAAAAAAAACTTCCATCCCTCTCTACTCATCGTTTGATTCTGAATTATGAGATTTTATGGGAAAATTTCCAGGAATTATGAGAGGTAAGTACTTCCGGTGGCATCAAAACTTGATGTTTTCCTTGATTGAAAATGGAATCATATCATGGGATGTGACGTGGATGTTGAATAAAGAATACCAATAATTATGATTTCGTCGTAGATACTTCAATTACATTAAACTTGATTGGAAAGATTTGGATGTGGAATTAGCTTTCTTGTGTGCGAATCCTTTGATTAATTATGCTTCAAATTTTCCTCTTTGAAATAAGTGCGCCACTAGCCCATTTCGTCCTTCTTTAGCCTTAATACGTACTCCTCTAATCCTATTTATAAGATAAAGAGAGGAAATTTTCATATGAATATATAACTTCGCCTTTCATTTATTATTGTATTAACGTCATTCTTATGAGGTTTATTTTATATTAAATAGGGATAAAGTTAGAAAGTTGTTAAATTTTAATGAAAGTTAATGAAGTTTGGTTTTTATTGGTTTATATGAAACATGTTGGAAGTGATTTATAAATAAGACTCCAGGAATATTAAACTATCATCAGCGTGTAATTTTTCGTTTGGATGGAAATATATGTTTCTGTTATTGAAAAAGAGATATAGACAACACACCTGTCTGGAACATTATTCCATTCAACAAACTGACATACCCATACGAGAATATCCTTAAGCATTTCGCCAACTCTGCTGGGAATACGTATAGACTACCTCCGCGCGTTTTAACCGAATTGACTAATTAGTGAAAAATTAAGGTAGTTAAAAATTTATTTAATTATAGCATCTATTACATGATTTTTCTAAAATATTTATATATATTATTGGATTAAATATCAGTTTATAAGCCAGTCAAATTTGTTTTAAAAATTATAAATATAATATTTTAAAGTAATTTGTTTGACTTCCTTAATCTCCTCAAATTAGTCAACTAGGTTTTATATTAAGAATTGGAGGTAGTATATCCTAACAATAAATGGTAAAATGACTCCTTTTGAATAATGTATTTTGTGCACCAATATTGTGCATCAAATTTTACTCTCTGAAACATTTTGACTCTGATGGTAACTTAACTATTGGGCCATGTTTAGAACATCTTGGAAATCAACGTGTAATTGATATAATGGTTTATAACTTAATATTTTGTGGGATTGTGTGGCCACCTATTAAAGCCTGCTTTCTTCTAAACGATGTGCAAATGGAGCCACCACACTCCATAAATTGGCATTATTTGTTTTTGCTTTAATATTTCATTGTGTAGAGAAAGACTATCGGTTTGTTAGTTGGATCTGATAACTGCTAAGATGAATGATCTTCTAACCCAATGAAGCACTCTGTGTGGAATTATTGTTGAGTGCTGTAGATTATGAGAACTACTAATAGTTTTGGAGATAGTAACTTTTAATTTTTTTACCCGTGATAGAAAAACTAGAAAGTCGAATTTAAGGACTGGCATTATGGGCCTCAAGTTAATTCAATAAAAAAACTTCAAAACAACCAAAAAGAACAAAAACAAAGTAGGATACTGTTGAAGATTGCCTTGAGAAAAAAAAAAACATTTAACACCCTCCGTAAGTTCATCAGTTTTTTTACGGTGATATATCAGTGCAAGTATTTCAGATGCTAAGAGGGTGAACAAAGTTTCTCTTAGTTCCTTTGTCATATTGCACTTGAGTTATAAATTGAAATACTTTCCTTATGCTTTAATCCAATTAACAAAGTTGTTCAAATTTTTGTATGAGCTGCCACCTTCTTTGACACTATTGATGACCTTTTCCTTCAGTTGTAAAGCCCTTAATCTGAATCCCTCATCATAGACCACTTGCTTAATCTTAGTTGCTATTTCTTCTCGGCTAACTATCACATTGCTTCGATCAAGCCTTAACCCGACCTTCCAAATATCACAAATGTAGGTCTCATCAATAAACTGGTCAGCAAAGAAAGGCCAACACAAAAAAGGCACTCCATTGATGACACCTTCTATGGTAGAATTCCAACCACAATGGCTAACGAAACAAGCAATTGAAGGATGACCTAGAACCTTTTGCTGAGGAGCCCAACCAACTACCTTCCCATGAGAACATAACCTCTTTTCAAATTCCTTTAGAAACTCACAGTTTGCCCCGTTATTGATATCTGATCTTACACCCACAAAAATGGCTTGATTGAGACCTCAAGTCCCAATGCTAGTTCTTGCAACTGGTTATGGTCAAATTTCGCTAAACTTCCAAAAGCAACATAAATAACTGATTTCTCTCGTTGTAGATCTAGCCAATTTAAGCAAGTTGAGTCCTCTGGCCAAAGGGAACTTGCTAAATGATCAATGTGGTTGTTCTTTCTTGCTTGAAGTGGACCTATAGGAAGAATCCTCGGAGCAAAAGACAATGTTGGAGCCTCAAGTTCATGCGTTGAGTTGCAGATGACCCGGTCAGTGCTTTCCACAATTTTGTTGCTCATCATTACAAGGTTGAACAAAGTTTTTTATGCATCCAAGTTGTCACAAACTTGTGTCCACATTAAATGTGTTGTCCTCATGGCAGGAATCTCTGGAGCCAAATGAATAATCTGATCTTTTGTTGGTGTTCCTAGAATACATATTACAAATCACTTTTGAGAAGTTCTAACTGTTTGGATACTGATAGAGGTGCTTTTACTGGTCAAAGCTTAAAAGTAAAAGTAGGAAGATACAAGAAAGAGGAAAGCCATTTCTGCCGTCCAGGGTATTGACCTCAAGCTTCCTTCTGTTTTGGAGAAAGAAACTAAGCATTGGAGTTGTTTTAGGGTGGCTATAGGCCTGACCTAGAAAAGGGTGTATTGGGGATTGTGTGATTCACTTTTTGGGCTTATATTAGTAATGGTTGTATCCTGAGAGGGGTAGGACTTGTTGTGTAATTTGAGAGTAGTGAGAAGAGCTTTTTTGTAATTTGAGAGTAGTGAGGAGAGCTCTGGCCTCTCGAATGCCAGTGTGGGGTGGAGGAAGATAGCCTTTCTTCATCATTTATCTTTCTCTTTCGGTGTGTTTTTCTTACTTTTGTAACTTCTTTCTGTTCTGGGAGGAAGATTATTGTGAGTAAATCCAGTTTTATTGTTGTTTCTCCCTTATTTCCGTTTGGGCACTAGCAGATACAGACACTTAAGCTATAGTAAGTAAAAGCCAAATGCTTGTGAAATGATTTTTTATGATCTTCTTTACGAAAAGTTTAGTTGTGGCGTCAGACATAAATGTTAAAGGTTTAGGTGCCATGTCTGAAACTATAACTAGTGCCTTGACTTTTTTAGATATTGAAGGCTAAATTCTCATCAAGTGTTCATTATCATTTTCGTATGCTGATTCCTAAATGTGAAAGAAAATAACAAAGCAAATGGCCTCACCATCACTGTCAATGATTCCATCATGAAGCAGTTTTAGGATGCTGAGAAACAAGGCCAAGTTTGAAGCTGAAGCAGGAAAGAACACAGCCCGTTTGATTTCCATCTTCTCTGCAGCCTCAAGTGCCCATCCCATACCCTTATCTGCCACTACACAGCTGATCTTTTCGCTTTCTGATTCATTTATCTCTTGGATCAGCTTCAACAACTTCTCTGGCATGACTTGCCACCCTGAATCCATTAATCTGTCCACAGGACGAGCCTTTTTTTCCTCTTGTTGTAGCCCTCCAGGGATTGATACCAGTTTAATCTGATAATTTCCCACTCGCTCTTCTTCTCCTTCTTCTTCACCCCTTGTTGCCCGAATAGCTTTCATGATTCGCTTGTGGTTGAAGTCCGTGTTCACGAATGTGATTTTGATGCCATGTTTGCGCAATTCAAGTGAAAGCTCCATAAGAGGATTAATATGGCCTTGTATTGGTAAGGGTAAAACCAAAACATGTGCTCTACTCATTGTTTGATTCTGAATTCTGACATTTCGCGGAAACATTTCCAGGAATTATGAGAGGTAAATACTTCCCAGCGGTACAAAATTTGATATTTTCCTTTTGAAAAAGGGGCTACATCAGGGGATTGACTGATGTTGGATAACGAATACTAGTAATTATAATGTCTTCGTCGATGATCCAGTTACATAAAACGTGATTGGAAACAATTGGATGTGTAATTAGCTTTCCTACGTGCAAATCCTTCAAGATAATCTATTTTATGTACCGTGATTATTGTGTATCAATTCTTTCTCTTTGAAATAATGCCGCCACTGATCTATTTGGTTCTTTTTCAGACTTAGCTTGTACTCCTCCCTTAATGTTGGTCCTACGTATAAGACATGTTTATTAATTTTTTTTAAATTATCCCTATTGATACTCCTTCAGTTATAATTAAGTAGAAGAGAGAGGGAGAATATTAAGGAAAATAATTATGGTATTTTAAGACAAAAAGTCATATTTCTTATAATTAACTAACTTACCTAACTTTCTTAATCTAATTAAATTAATTAAATAGATCTTACATTAAGGATAGGAAGAGTATTCCACTATGGTTGGCGTGAAGAACTAGTGAGCATACTGTGGAAGTTCTCCATTCCAAAATTATTTTCCCTAAACATCCCTTATATTATGCTCAACACGTAATTTTCTTTTGGACGGAAATATATATCTCTATTGGAGATTCTGAGACGTAATTTCTCAGAATTCCTAGTTGTCAATGATAGCTTGACTATAATGAATCGTAGGACTAATTTGAGAGGTCTTGAAAGTTAATTCATTCCTACACTGCCAAATGGCATAAAGAATGAGGGCAGTTAACAGAAGAAGTAAATACGCTGTGACTCTAATCTATTTAGTTCTGTCATGAACTTAACATATATTGCACCGTGTCTAGGCTAGAAACCCGTGTACATATCATGGAAATCAACAAGATATCGGTTTATAACGATATTTTGTGAGATTGTGTGGAAAGCTATTGAATCCTACTCTCCTTTATACTTCTTGGGCGTTATGTTCTTCATGAATTGACATTTGTTTTTGCTTTAATGTTCAATTGTGTGTATTCACTGTAAAGAATGACCATTGGCTTGTTAGTTGAAGCTGATAATGGTTAAGAAGAATGATCTCGAGTATTGTAGATTATGAGAACTATTAGTTTTGGAAAGAGGAACTCAATTTTTACTTGTGACAGAAAAACTAGAAAGTTGAATGCAAGGATTGGCGTCAGTGGTCTTAGACTCTTGGGTTAATTCGACAAAAGCACCTCAAAACAACTAAAACGAATAAAAACAAACTCGGATACTGTCAAAGAAAATCCATGAGCTTCCACACCCTTGACAAGTTCATTAGAGCTTTTTTACAGTGATATATCAGTGCAAGTATTTGGATGTTCAAGGGACATTCTTCTGTATCATATAGTGAACAAAGTTTCTCTTTGTTCCTTTGTCATATTCCACTTGATCTCTAAACCTGATTACTTGAAACACTTTCTTTATGCTTTAATCCAATCAACGAATTTGTTCAAAAATTTGTTTGAACTCCCACCTTTTTTGACACTATGAATGGCTTTTTCCTTCAGCTGTAAAGCCGTTGCTCTATATCCCTCGTCAAGGAGAACTTGCTTAATCTTAGATGCTATTTCTTCTCGACCAATGATTCTGTCGTGTCGGTCGAGCCTTAAGCCAACCTTCCAAATATCACAAATGTAGGTCTCATTAAGGAACTGATCGGCAAAGTAAGGCCAGCACAACAAAGGAACTCCATTAATGAGCCCTTCTGTGGTAGAATTCCAGCCACAATGGCTTACGAAGCAAGCAATTGAAGGATGCCTTATAACTTTCTGCTAAGGAGCCCAACAAACAACCTTCCCATGAGAAGATAATCTGTCCTCAAATGCTTTTAAGAAGGCATAGTTTGCCTCATTGTTGATATCTGATCTTACAACCCATAGAAATGGCTTGTTTGAGAGTTCAAGTCCTAGTGCTAGTTCCTGCAACTGGAGGAAATCAAAGATAGTAAAACTTCCAAAAGCAACATAAATAACCGACTTATCTGGTTGTTGATCAAGCCACTTTAAACAAGTTGAGTCTTCTGGCCAAAATGATCCTGCTAAATGATGAACATCGTTGCTCTTGCTTGCTTGGAGTGGACCAATAGGAAGAATATTTGGAGCAAAAGCAAATGCTGAAGGCTCTAGTTCAGGAGCCGAGTTGCAGATCACCCACTCTGCAACTTCTACAGCTTTGTTGTTTCTCATCATACAGTTGAGCACAATTTTTTGTGCATTCAAGTCATCACTAATTTGTGTCCACACAAAATGTTTTGTCCTCATAGCTGGCATATTTGGCCCCACATGAATAATCTCATCTTTTGCTGGTGTTCCTGAATTGGAAATCAGAAATCATTTTGGAGAAGTTATAGTCACTGTTGGTGTTAATTTAATTATAATGCCCAACACCTGTAAAAGAGATTTGGTATCAATATAAAAGTTAGTTTATATATATTCAAAATATTTAAATGATTAGATGAAGGGCAATTAATTGTCTCACCATCAGTATCAATGATTCCATCATCAAGCAGTTTTGCTGAAGACAAGGCCAAGAGCGAAGCTGAAGCAGGCCAGAATGAAACTCTTTGGATTCCCATCTTTTCTGCAACTTCAAGTGCCCATCCCATGCTCCCATCTGCAACAACACGACTGATATTTTCACTCTCTGATTCTTCATTTATCTCTCGTATCAGCTTTTTCAGCTTCTTTGGCATTACTTCACAGATTGACACTGTCAATTTTTCCAGACAGTTTCTATCTTCATCTTGTCCCAACCCATCTGGGATTGAGACTAGTTTAACCTCCTTCCCCACCTGGTCTTGATCTTCACCTCTTGCTTCATGAGCTTTCGCGATTTTCTTGTGCTTGAAATCAGTTTTCACAAATATGACTTTGATGCCATGTTTGACTAGCTCACATGAAAACTCCATAAGAGGCTTGACGTGGCCTTGTGCTGGATAAGGCAAAGCCAAAACATGTGCTCTACTCATTGTTTAACTCAAAACCAGATCTTACTGTTCTCCTCTATGTGAACAAGCAGCTTCTTATAATGATGGTTATTCTTTCCACTTGATGCTCGTGCAAGAATTGCAAGACTTCCAAGTCGTATATATACTACTACATTTTTATGATATGCCTGAGAAAACAATGTAATCCTTGTTTTTGTAAACATTGTCCCTTAATAGCTATTAGCTTTGTCTTCATGGATTTATCTTGGGTTTGTTTGTTTCTTTTGATAAAAGTCTAATGATTAATATTTGCTATCGGCATGCTGATTTGCACGGAAATCAATTCTTTAATGGGAATTGAGCATAAGGACAAACAAAAGAAACACAGTAATTTGAGAAAAAGAATTGAAAATTTATGTGGGCCACAACAAAACAGAGGAGGAGACGGAAGAAGCAATGCCAATGTACCAGCCACATATTGATACTTCAATTTAACAACTGTGCTATTTGGCCTTAAAAAAAAGCTTGGTTTTTTTTTTTTTCCCCATCTTACTAACTCTCCCATTCAAGTATCAAACTTCTCTCAGTTAAATTTTTTTGACTTTATTGCCATAGTTAAATTCAAGTACCATCAGGGAAGATGGATCAGGCTAGAATGCAACTAGTTTGATTACCATCTTCTCTAAAACCACACAACAAATCGTATTGCTGTTTATAGATTCTAAAACCACCAATGCTTATTACAATTACCATCTTCTCTAAAACCACACAACAAATCGTATTGTTGTTTATAGATTCTAAAATTACCAATGCTTATTACAAGCACCCATAAGGAAACAAAAGTAGTTGTGAAAGGTGGTTGAGAAACACCTTTCAGGGGATATGGATTTAGATTCTTTTTCATTTATTTTATAAGGTAGGCTGAGAAGTTTAACATCATTGCAACACTTCGTACATCTAATTCTTCATTTTGATCCACTTGACAAAACCATCTAGGTTATTGCGAGATTTACCACCTTCTCTGATTCCACTTAGAACTTTTTCCTTGAGATGTTTTGCCCTCTCCTTCAAATCCTCATCATTCAAGAGTTGCTTAATTTTGTCTCTAATTTCATTGCTTGTGATTATGCCCCTTTCATCTGTCTCAAATCCCATTCCTACATTCCAAACATCACAGACATAGCTCTTATTCAGGAACTGATCTGCAAAGTGAGGCCAGCACAGAATGGGAATTCCATTGCTTACACTTTCCATGGTGGAGTTCCAACCACAATGACTTATGAAGCAAGCAACTGAAGCATGCCTCAGAATCTTCTTCTGCGGAGCCCAACCAACCATTTGACCACGATCACCAACTCTGTCTTCGAATCCTTGAGGGTATTCATTATTGTTCCCTTGTCTGAAGTCTGGTTGTGCAACCCAGATAAAAGGTCTGTTGGAAAGTTCAAGCCCTAAAGCCAGTTCTTGGAACTGGCTTGGACTCATAGTTCTGAAACTTCCAAACGCAACATAAATGACTGAACTAGGTGACTGCTGATCTAGCCAGTTCATAATAGTGAGGTCTTGGGGCCAGAAATTGCCCGCTGAGTTTCCTGAAGCATTGCTTGTCAGAAGTGGGCCTATGGGTATGATATTTGGAGACAGAGTAAATGCAGATTGCTCAAGGACATAACTTGAATTGCAGAGAAGCCATTCAGTGAGCTGCATAGACTTAATGTTCCTCATCATCAGTTCAAAAATATGCTTCTGAGTGGTCAGGTTCCCAACATTAAGCCAGGCGAGGTTTTCAGTACTAAGGCTAGGCATTGAAGGTGATAGTTGAATGGTCTGTTTTCTCAATGGTGTTCCTGCAAATTTTGAATGGGAAAACATCATAATCAACAAGTTATTATGTTCTAAATAATCAAGTGAAGTACCATGAACTAACCATTTTTGTCAATGATTCCATTCTCAATCAACTTTGGGATGCTCAATCCATGCACCAGCTGTGCTGCTGCTGCAGGACAGAAGGCTGCTCGTGGAATTCCTTTCTTCTTGGCAATATCAAGGGCCCATCCAATGCTTTGATCAGCAAGAACACAGCTTATCTTCTCACTTTCTGAACCATTAATCAAACAATCAATGAGCTCTTCAACTTTCCCAGGCATGTGTCTCAAGACTTCTCCAGTGGACACCGGCTTTTTTGCCTTCTCTGCAGAATCTGACCCATCAGCTATCCACACCAGACTAATTTTTGATCCTATGTCACTTCCCTCTGCAAATGAACTCGTGATCCTCTCATGATTATACTTGGTGTTTACAAAGCTTACTTTGATCCCATGTTTAACTAAGCATAGAGAAAGCTCCAATAAAGGAATCACATGTCCTTGGACAGGGTAAGGAATGACTAGAACATGTGGCCTTGCCATACTTGACTCTATACTTTTCTGTTGCTCTGCAGATTCTGCAAGTTCATACCGTTTATAAATCCTACTCATGTTGATATCAAGTTTTCAGAGTCTTGGATGAACCAGCATTTGATTCTATTCTTGTCTTATTTTGTGGTTTTATTATCATGTGTGGACAAGTTTACATGCACCTAATCTTTGTCGTTCTACATATTCATTCTGATAAACTAAAATTGGGATCTTAAATGTCAGATATGAGAAACAAAAATTTTATCTATTAGTCAAAATCAAGTAACATTAGCAAGGACTAAAAATTTTGTTTTCTTCTTCTTTTCTAAGTGATTCTTTAGTTTTTGTTGTTACGGTTAACCTTAGTGAATTATAATGTTCGATGAATTATGAGTTCTTTGGATTTTGCTTATCCCTTCTTTTCTTTTCTTTTTTCCTTTAAAATTTTCGTATGATTGGAGAAAGCTACAAGTACAAAGAGAATGATGAAGTGTTCTTGTTGGCCAGTTTGAGATGACACTTGGGATTTGTTTGAACTGATTTCAACCTACATAAATAGTGGGAGCCTGGGAGGATTCAAAATTGGAGATTTGATAAAAATGTTAAAAGATTCGTGTTGTACCCGTTTGAAAATTGTTGAAGATTTATGGTAATTTTTAAAAGGTTAAATAGATCCAACTCTTAAATTAGAGGGAGTGTAATGTATTTTCACCCAACATTTAAATTCTAATAAATTAGCAGCAAAAAGGATGGCAAAGAAAAACATTCATAGGCAATCCAAAGAAATTACATCTATTCCCATAACCCACAAAAAAAAAAAACAAAGAGAACTCCTTCTATTCATAAAAAGTGTCACTTCGGAGTATTTTACACATGCCAAGAAAATCATCAGGTGACTTGGATTACAGTAAAATGTAATGATATTTTATTAATTACCCTTTACTTAAAATGCTTTCTATATACTTTCTTCCATACTAATGTCTAATGAAGACTAAAACAGTTTTTAAAAAAAGATGACTACTTTATTGAAATTCTAAAATAAGAAATATTTTGATGAATCATAAAAAAAAATTACTAGTGAGAATTCTTATGTACGAAAGGATTTATATATATATATAAACAATTTATCATTATATTTGCATAAAATTTGGGGAAATACACACAAGAATAATGAATCAATAATTCAACAGAGTAAGGGCAAAATGCTAGACGAAGATATTATGAGACGGACAAATTTAGTCATGAATAATGAGATCGACAAGGAATCTGGATCGTATCATTAACAATATATGAAGCCCAGTATGTTTAATATTTTGTGCATGTTAATTTTTTTTTTAAAGAATTTGACAGAAAAATCTGTACACTTGGAAAAAAAATTGATACAAGGCATCAAATAATCACATCATTTAAAATTTAAGAAAACTATTTGCATATAATTCTAAATTTACATTAGAGATATTATC
This sequence comes from Neltuma alba, assembly GCF_004799145.2. Taxonomy (NCBI): domain Eukaryota; kingdom Viridiplantae; phylum Streptophyta; class Magnoliopsida; order Fabales; family Fabaceae; genus Neltuma; species Neltuma alba. The sequence goes on along the minus strand of NW_021632000.1, from coordinate 15,115 downwards.
AATAAAACTAGATACTGAATGAATTGTTACCCAAAAAAACATAAAGAAACATCAATTGAAATTTTTTAAAACAATTACTCTCTTCTATCCAAAACATAGAAGTTAGAAAGGATTAAAATGAGTCATTTTTCCTAAACTATCCAGCCGTTTGCTCGTATCAAAAGAATTTTCATCTTTTATAAATAACCAATTTACTTAATTTCTTTAATATCTATAAATTGATTATTAAGCTTTTACACATAAGACCTAAGGGAGCAGTAATTTTAAATTTTAAAGGGTTAATACATTTTTAGTTTTTCAAATTTGCTTTCATTTTGATTTTAATCTCTCGAGTTTTAAATTATATGTTTTGGTACTTCAAGTTTCTTTTCATTGAAAACACTGGTCCCTATAATCCAATAAAAATATCGATCATTTTGCCTCATGAGGGACCAACACCAAAATGACGGCAATTTTGAGGAACCAAATATTATATTAGCTTATTTTTAAAATTAATTCAACGAATCATGTGAGGAAACTTGAAAGTAGATAAGAAAATTGTATTGTTATTATTTTCTTCCCCTTAAAAGAGAGTGGTGGGGTAATGGTGGGAAAAGCAAAGCATTATAATAATGTAATATTTTGTGGAGCATATAAAAAATTGTTTGTAGATAGCCAGGCCAACTTGTCAACTTGCTTCTTTATCACAAATTGATACACTCAAAGTAATTGATCCTCTCTCTCTCTCTAAATATTTTGTTTGTTTCTTTAATATTATTCTCTCCCACAAAAAGAATTGAATCTTAGGGAGTGATGATCCATTAATTTGCACGTTGTCTCTTAGTTGTTTAGTGCTTTCATCAAAACAAATTTTTTAAAAAGTTTGGATTATTTTTATTATTTTATGTGTGTGTGGGAATCAATTGATGATCTCTTTCAAAGTTTGGAGAAAGCAATATCCATCGTTTGAGATATTTCTTTGGAAAATAAAAATAAAAAAAGAAGAAAATTGTACGAAAGCATACAAAATATTATGTGGAGGACAGTTTGATTCGATCCAAAAATTATTATATTGGTTCTTCATATAGTTTGATTGGTTAAAAAATCGGTTAAATAAATGACAAAATAAATTGATCGTACAAGAATAACACTACAATTGATTGATTAAACAAAGTCCTAAGTTCAGCTCTTTCTGTTAATATCATAATTTTATTAATAAGTAATTTATAAGTATCTTTATAAGCACTCTTTCATGTTCGTAAGTCTTTAAGATTTAATTCAATTAATTTTGTCAGGAGAAAATTAAAATCAATTTGAATCAATTTGATTTTCATAATCATTTGATTTTCATGGACAATTGGACATACAATTGCATGGTTATAAAAATATCTTAAGGATGTAGAACATTATGCTAGCAAAGAGACAAAGTCATGGGAATCCAAATATCTGAAAAATCATTTTCTTCCTCTTCATCTTCTTTTCTTTTTAACATACATGAACATATGCTCTTCCAGAATCCTTTAAAATTCATTGCGTGATAAAGCAGAAAAAAACAAAAACAAAATTGTGAACCTAACTTTTACACCCATGAACAGAATTTACTTATAAATTAGGACCGATATTAAAAGGCATGTGGCATAAAGTTAGCAATACTTTTTAAAACGTTAAAATTGTATAACACTTGTATAAAATTCCTCCCCACCCTACACATTAGAGTTAGATACCTAATTCATAAAAATTGAAAAATTAAGTAAATTAGTTATATATATATAAAAAAAAGATCTAATGATTTTTCTAAATCATTCTTTTCAATCATTTGCATTAAAAATGTTATCTTAACAGAAAAACTCTTTTAATATATGTAATTAATAAGAAGGTTTTAGGGAAAGTTAGAAATCATAAATTTAGGAGATAAAATAAACTCATTTTCTTTTGTCAACGGCTAGTTGTCTTACTGGCAATGCGACTTGTTACTTTTTGAGATTGAGTTTGAACCTGGTATTAATATGTTTGTGAGTATTATTTTTTGTGGGATTTTCTTCCACTTCACTTTGTGATGATGTTGAGATCAATAGGTGAGACTTTATCTTGTAGGGTTGGTAGATTTTTTTGGTTGGGAGCCAATGAAAAAGAGAAGAGAATAATAATAATAAGTGCGCGTGAGGAAGTGGTCCTTTGATCCATAGCTTCCCCAGCTAAGAAATCAGTTATTTGAGTTGGAAATTGGGACGCTCTCAACCTCAACTTCAACCACTTACCTCTTTTTATTTTAATCCAGCTCAGCAAAGACCCTTTTCAATGTGAAATACCACTTTTGACCCCCTTAATGGAAAAAAGGACAAAACATGATATATACCCCTTTTGTCCTCTTCCCCTATTATTCAATCCTCCATATCCCCTTCCTTGCCTCTTGTTCTCGCCTTGATATTACCAGTGATGGTGATCGACTTAACACATGTTGAGGGATATCCAGTGAGCATAAATCTTATTTGGATAATTTATATTTTAATTTGAAATTTATGTATATAAATAAAGGCATCTTTAAAGAGAAAAATTAATTTGCGACACATTTAAGAAGAATAACCATGTTTTAATATTAGTGGGGTAGTATTTTTTGTGTGTGGTTATGTTCAATATCAAAGGCAATGGTTTTGGGTATAAAAAATATGACAACATCTGGATTATAGTCTAATTCAACTATTGACAGTTATTCAATATCAAAGCCAATCTTAGAAAAATTATTTTTTTATTCCAAATGAAAAATTTAGATGATTAATTTATAGATATTGAGAAAATTATTTAAATTAATTATTTATAACAACTATGTGTTAGTTTCTTATTTCTCTGGAAAAACCTAATGACAAAAATCTTCTTAATAAATGCAATTAATAAGAATAATTTGAAGAATTATAAATTTAAGAGAAAATAATTTTTTGCCAAGTAAAATTTAATCTTATATTTGAAATCAGAATAAATTATTCAATTATTTTTTATATTTACCATGAAAACAAAATTTTCAACAAATTCTTACACCTAAATATTAAGAAAGAACAAAAATTTGACAAAATCTAAACTGCAGGAATCAAATCCCAAAAGAAGCAAAACAGTACAAAACCTCAGTCCAATAACAGGGACATGCCCTGCCTTCAAACCAATGGCAACTACTATTTGTCCCTTTTCTCTATTTTTATTTGTCTCCTTGCCCCCACACTCTCCTCATTTTTTTCACCTTTTTATGCTAATTGTTAGACCAACAGCTCACACCATTCTCCAACTTTACATCCAAAATATTTTTTTTTTCATCAAATAATTAATTTGAAAATTACACCAAAAAGTGTTGTACATAATATTTATATTTTATAAATTCCCTCCTTTATTTTCTTTATTTTTCCTTTGATTACATCACATGCTTTAATCTTAAGAAGGCTTAGGCTTAGCCTTGCACTTCCTTCCTTTTGACCATACAAATAATTTTCTCAAAATATTTTTTGTGTTTCATATCATGACAGGTTGAACTTCAAATTGGGTCTCTACTTACATCCTATCTTATTTGGACTTGTTATATTAACCATGTTTCATCACACCATATTTTTATTATAGTTATGGGCTGTTTAAATTAAACTCTAATAAAAGTTAACCTATAATTTTAAAAACTATCAAATTTAATATAATAGTCTAAAATGAAAAAATTAATCTGCAACTATAGAATTATTTGATTTTCAATCAGCTTTCTTATATTTCGCCTAATTTTAATCACTTTATTGTTTTTTTTAATCAAATCCATATATGTTCGTGTAATTTTTGATCAGGTCCTTTTTAGGTGACTCATAAAAAAAAACTATAAAAACCTAATTAAAAATTATGTAAAATTATAACAACCTGATGCAAAGGAAAAGACTACAAAGCTAAAGAAAAGACTGCAAAAACCTCATTAGAATTGAAGAAAACTATGTCTCCTCAATTGAAACAACATACAATTAGAAAAAATTATAAGAACTTAATAAATAAAAAAGACTACGTAACTTGTTTAAAAAATCAGGTAAATTTATAACAACTTGCAAATTAATTTTCTCATCTAAAATTAGTGATGTGGTCATTTAAGAAAAGTGATTTCCATCATATTTTTATTGCTTGATGAGTCATGCTACTGTTGGTTTTTATACATTTTTTTAAATTGCCACTTTATTCATTCCATTTAGCTATCTATTAAAAAGATTATATCATATTAAATATTGTACATATGTTTCTTAAATTTTAAAAGTTATATGTCTGGAAAATATCACATCACCCTTAATATTTTTTAATTAAAAAATAGAAGACATATCAATTGGGAGACTGACGTTTCTTTCTATTTTGATCAAAATTATCAAAATTTCTTTTTCCTTAATCCAACATCCATATTTCTTCCTATAAAAGTATTTTTATTACTTGTCAATGAGACTCATAATTTTCTTAATTGAAAGTGAGACTCACACTTTAAAAGATGCAAATCCTTTCGAAAAATAGGGAAAATATGAAATTATGCACACACATATAAAGTTTATTTCAAGTCAAAGCATTGTAATTATATGATTAATTTGATACATTTTAGAAACCAAATATTCAGAATTTTGTATAAGGATATTCATACAATATATTTGCCAAAAGCATTAATAATATATATATATATATATATATTTAATTTTCGGTCATTAACTTCATAGTCAATTTTGGCCTTTTTCTCTTGTTTTGACCGAAGAAGTTTGGCTCGTTTTAAAAACTACAAATCTCTGGGGGAAAAAACTATTATTTATCAAATTAGGAATAGGACAAGCATGAGATAACCAACAAAGAGAAACTTAAGATACCCTCAAACTCATTTATTGGTAACCGAACCCGAATTAATTTTGTGCTTATTTTTTTAGATAAAAATTGAATTTTGTAATTTTAATTTAGTTGCTTTAAATTTACAGTTTTTAATTCCTCATTATTAAATGATAATTGCATATTTTAAAGAACTTACTTCTAAAAGACTGTATTTATTTTATCTCTTGCATATAATAAAATAATAAAAGATTCAAAATATAAGAAATATAAAGAAGGTTAATACTAAATTATGATTTTAAAAAAAATGCATGCCGAAAAATAAAAAATGAGTAAAAATTTAAGTTGTAACAAAATTTTAATTTAGAATTAAAATTTTCTAAAATCATCTCATATATAGCAGGGAATCCAGTTGCTTGAAAGTTTAAAGCCTCCATTACAGTATTTAACATTTGAGTACACTGAAAATAATTATAAAAAAATAATAGTAGTACTTTCTTACAATGAAAGTATGAATAAATAAAGTATCATTGTCTGAAATAATACAAAATTCCAATTAAAATATACTCCGAACATTGGAGTAACAAGATAAATAGGATTTCAAAAATGAAATTTGCATAAAATATAAATTAATAGATAAAATATCATGGTAAATTTAATAAATTTTAAAACTATTTAGACTGACTAGGATAAAAGTTTTGGGTTCAAGCGTATCCCGAATTTAAATTAGTTGGCTGTGAAAATATTAAACCACTCTTAAAAATATTTTTCTTTTAAATTTTTAATTTTAAAAATAATCATCTAAAAAAATAAAAATATAAAGGTACGGAAAATGCCCTTTTCTGTGCTGAGATGTAATCACAGGCAGGATAATGTGCTAAGTCTTTCAATGATGGCATATGCGATAATAATGTGGCCAAGTTGTGAAAATAGAGAAAAGTTGAGGACTTGGAAGCAATATTACTTGTCTTGGGTCTCCTATTCAGCCTCAGCCTCAGCCTCAGGCAGCTTCAACGAGAAGAGAGAGAGGGTACTAAGTGCTGGGGCGGGGGGAGGGAGAGAGCGAGCGAGAGCTAGCTTGGTTTACAACTACTAAGGGGGCAAGGGAACCCTAGGAGAGAGAAAGGTTGCTTTGTTTTGAAGCCTTTTTTGCATTGCATTTAGCGATCTGGAATCTTCAATCTGCAAAAGGTGGGTCTCTTTCTTTTGTTGGATTATCAAATACGAAATTGCCTTCCGATGGTTGGTTGCAGGACAGTCAGTTTCCGATTTTCATGCTCAATTTTCTAAGCTTATAAAAAAATTTCTTTGGTTGATGCCTCAGTCTCATACATTGCAGCGTATGGTCCTTGCAAGCAGTAATTTCCGTATTTCGGAATTTCCTCTATTGTCTTCTGAATGTATGCTGTTGTCTGTTGTGAAAATTATTGCTCTAGATAGATGGCCTGGGAAAAGCAGCAAAATGAAGTTTTGATCTTTAATTTTTCCTGATCTGGGACATGGAGAAAGAATAGAAAGAATCTTTGGGTATCTGAGAGCAACTTTACTTCTCCCTTATAAATTTTTCTAGACCTGGAAGCTGAGCTGTGTGTTGTAAGATTCTTTTCAATTGCTACTTATGGTTGCCGAGAGTTTTGATTTTGCTTCTCCACGAAAGCCTTGTGATTTATTTGGTTCTTACTTGAGTATTCTGTTACATTGGTAGTGAACAATTCATCTATTAGTAGCCTTTCAAGATTTAGTAGGAACTGTTGTTTTGATCTGGGATTTTCATGTCAAATGTGCCACCGAATAAAATTGTGTGTTCAGCATGATGCTAATGACTTAATCTAGACACTTTGATTATTATGAGATGCCCAGAAAAATTTTGAGAATTGTTGTGACAAGAAAATGTGAAAGGAGAGATCTATAAGCTGCAAGCATCATGCTGACTTTTCTCTTAGTGAAGCATATGCTCTATAGAGGCATGTGCTAAGTAGCTCTTAGCATTATCTCAATGGGTTATCTACTTTTACTTGTTGCCATGGTAATTTCTCTAAAATAATTTACTATAATAATCTCTTGATAAAGACTTGAGGGTACTGGATGCTATTTTTGTAATGCTTTCTTGATGTTATGTGGTTTGTCCTGATTAATAGTTTTTCAAATATGTGTACATGAGTGGATGCTCATGTACACGTTTCCGTTGCTTTATTTATTGCTTTTTTAATTCTTGGTAGGCATACATGTATGCCATTGTAGAATCTTTTAATTAGGTTGCCATGGAGAAATAAAGACAGAGCGCTCAGAATCATCTTGTGTTTTAAGCAATGGGCTTTTTTCCCCCCAAAGAAATTACTGTTAGAAGATCTTAATTTGAAGTGGCATATTCAGAAGACACAATCGTATAACTTCTTTGTTAGTAGCTAATGCATTCACATGGTTACTTATTTGACAGGTATTATTTCTAATTCTATGGCTAATTCAAAGGCTTCATCAGGCATGAGAAATTTCATGTATTCTGGAAAGCATGCTCTCCTCCCTCCTAAAAGTCCGTTTCCCAGTATTTCTGGAGCATATGCCGATTATGTCCCAAATACTGCAATTGGTTCCAAGGTTGTTCAGAAACCTAGAGAGGGAAACGCACACCATCAACGGACTTCATCTGAGAGCCTTGTCATAGAGGAACAACCTTCTTGGCTTGATGATCTTCTTAATGAGCCAGATACACCGATCCGTAAGGGTGGTCATCGGCGTTCATCAAGTGATTCTTTTGCTTACCTAGACATGGCTAATGTTTCTTCTAACATTAGCTATACAGATCAGGATGAGTGGAATTATAAGAATTTAAAATCTATTCCATCTCGGGCATCCCAGGACTTTGATTATGGTAAAGATACTGGTCATTTACCAATGTATGCAGAAATCAAGTCAACCAAAAAGAACAATAGAGCATGGGACTCTTTTTTAAATGCTGTATCGCATCCAAGTGGTGTTCCCTCTGGGAGGGACAATGGTGCCTTTGAGAGTTCAGGATCACCTAGTACACCATGTGAAGCAGCAGATGGGGCTCCATCAAATGCAAATGAAAAACTGGATTCAGCAGAATCTAGCGCGCATGATACAAAAGTAACTTTTGAAAAAAAGGATGGTCCGCATGCGAAGGCACATGCTTCTGAAACCGATACAAAACGAGCTAAACAGTATGTGCTAATTTTGTGTGCTTTCTGAATTTGTGGTTGTTGCGCTAATTTGCTCAATTATATCACTAATATAAGACTTGCAAGCTGGCTTGATCTGCTCCCCACTGCTGTTTCCTTTCTAATTTTTCTATTCAGAATGCTTTCCTATAGCACACCCATTCTATTGTTTCAAGCAATCCTTAACCTTTTTTAAAATTTACCCAACAAGAGTGCTTGATGTAGAGCTATATTATCATACATGTTCCATATTGTGTAAAATTACAAATTTCAATGGATGCCAATGTGATGTAAAGGTTTAGTAATTTACTTGTAGCAGAAAAAGCATTCCCTTTTATGTTGTTTTGAAGAATTAGGGTGAATTTTGGCATTATTTAAGGCTCAGTGGATGCTGAGAGGGTTTTGGGCTGTTGTTCTTGGGGGTAGATGGGGTATGGTGCCGTTATTGGTCATACTGGGTGTCTTATGCCCTGTTAGGTGGCTTTTGCCCTTACCGTGTTCTAAGCTTTCTTCCGTGCAAACCATGAATTAATTCATGATGATGAGGCGAAAAAAGTAAATCTGAAATGCTTTTATGCAGGCAATTTGCTCAACGTTCACGGGTCCGTAAACTACAATACATAGCTGAGCTGGAAAGAAATGTAAAAGCTTTACAGGTAAGTTCTAGAAGATAAAAGTTTCTAAATGATTTTGAAGCAATATTCATTCAAATTCCTGAATCTTTTATGCTGGAAAGTTCTGATTTTGATTCTTTGTTAATCAACAGGCAGAAGGTTCTGAAGTATCAGCTGAGGTTGAATTTCTTAATCAACAGCATCTTATCCTGAGCATGGAAAACAAAGCCCTTAAGCAACGTCTAGAAAGTTTAGCACAGGAGCATCTCATCAAACGCTGTAGGTTTTTATCCTTGAGAATTATGCTCAAGTCATCAGGATATATTTTTATATGTTTTGAAATTAACATCCTTGATAGTTGATACTTTGCTTTAGGGGAGCTGGCAAATATTAACTCACCATACCTGTTCTGGATATGATGTCATGATGCATTTTATTTTACATATTAGCCATGAAACATGCTTTATTTGTTCTTGTAAGTTTGATTTAGGAAGATTTACATAGAGAAAGAAAAGGATAAGTTCTCATAAACATGAGATTGATTGCATGCAACAAGTTTCCCTTGAATGAGATTGAGTAAATTCAGGCCAAAAAAGAATGAGATTGAGTAAAGGATGGTTTGATCTTAAGTACTGTGCTCAAATAAATTGGGTCAGGGGCGCAATTTAACTCCAGTACCTTTCTTCATTCTAGGTGACTTGTTGCAACACGAAGACCTGGCATCTTATAACTGAAGCATCCTAAAGCATGATACAGTCTAAGTATAATATCTATACAACAACAACAACTAAGTCTTATCCCACTAAGCATAGTATCTATACCCAATATAAAAATATTTATAGAAAGCCATGCTATTTTAAAGCCATAAATAGTGACTCGCCTCAAATTCCGTATAAAGTATGGGCTCAAAATCTAGTCTGCACTGAAAATGTGGTTGTTGACTGTTGTCTGAATGTTAGTAGTTGATGTATTAATTTGTCAAGTTGTGGTAGATGTATGCATTTACTCTGGGAGCATTCACTCTTGTAGTTGGTAGGTTCTTCTTCTTCCTGTTTTTTTTTTTTTTTTTTTTTTTTAAATGCACGGCGGAAAAAGTTGTAGGTTATTCTCTCTCTACATATTCAGTTTTGTATTTTCACTTCCCATGAATAAAGAAGATATAGAATCTTTTATCTCATTCTCTCATATTTCTGAACGCTCTCAAACTCTTCATATCAAAACTTCTAATGATTGTTCATTACTCCAATCACTAGTGCCTCTCTCTTCCTTCGCTTTCGTCTTCTCCTTTTTGATCTTTTTCCCATGAAAACCCTGCTTTCTCCGGTGTTGTGCTTCATTTCTGCCACTGTGCAGCCTCCACACATCAGATGCGCCCTACCTCGAGACTCAAGTGGTGCTGAATGAGTTGCCCGCCATTGATTGGAGCTCTGGCCATTCCTTTGCAGTTCCTGCAATGATTGGCCAGATCTGTCCATTATCCCACACAACCTTGCCCACATGAGCAAATGATGATGTGGGATGAATTTACTATTGGCAACCTTGTCAAATGCTCAGTATTTTCTACTTTCATTTATTTGCCTCCTGTTCTGACCCAATCTAATAAATTGACGGAAGTTAGGGACGCAAGACTTCTAGAAGACGTAAGATTGAATTTTGGGCTCAAGTTCTTTTCATCTGTAATTGGTTTCATCAGATGTAGACTGATTTTTTTTTTTTTTTTAACAGAGTGTAGGTGTTTAAGGAATTTGTTTCATTGACTGATACAAATAATGTGCAATTCAGTGGAACAGGAAGTACTAGAAAGAGAGATTGCAAGATTACGTGCTTTATATCAGCAGCAGCCGCAACAAACACCGCAACAGCAACCATCTGGTAGCCTCCGACGCACAAAAAGCAAAGACCTTGATTCCCAATTTTCAAAGCTTTCCTTAAAACATAAAGACAACAACTCAGGGCGTGACCCCATGACAGGTCCAGTCCGTAGTTAAATCTGCACTCTAGCTATTGCAGTGTTCTGCCTCTACATTCAACAGATGTTGCTACGGCTGCAAATCAAAACAGTTGAATATTTCCACTGTGCGGGATTGTGCAGAGATTTCCAGTGTAGGCATCTTCTCTCAGCCCGCTTTGCTTATTTCAGGCATTTCCTGGTCTTTCCCGTTAGCTTGTTTAAATTAATATGAATTTTAATGGGCACCTGGTGGTCACAGCCGAAGTCTCATCATGTTTTGATCTGGGTTTTCCTATCAGATGACTTGCCGGAGGTGGTAATGCAACATCCCCAGTGTATGTTTATTCATGAAGTGTATCCTCCATTTCTGTTGTGATTTATTCATGCTTGTGGAAAACTCGGCCTAATGTAAGCAGCGAAGTATCTTTAGGGTTGCATGGAATATGGATGTGCATTGTCTGTATGGATTATATTAAGCTAGTGTTTGTTAAAATGATTTGAGGAAGTTCATGTTTTCTCGGAAGATCTTGTCTCCTAGTGTTGAGATGATTAAATGTACCTACTACCTACCTATAATATTTATTTCCTCGCTCATGTGGACGTCAGTTTCGGTGCAGGCGAATGAAGCGCCAATATGCTGGTCAAAAGAAGAAAGAATGAAGCGCCAATATTTTCAAAAAAGAAGTAAACGTATCTATATCTAATGCGTATATGATTTTATTTACAGACTCTGCTACATAATGCGTACAACATTTTATAACATTTGTATTATATTTTATCTTTTAACAAAATATTTCTGTTACTTGAGAAACTTTTAAAAAAAAAAAATTAAGAGTTTAGTTCATTGTCATGAACATCTTTATATTATTATTACTATTGTTATTATTTCAATACGGGCGTTTCAGCTCGCAAGTTGATTATTTCAATATATAATTTACATTTGAATAAAATTTACTATAAATTCTTGTATCTTAGATGTACGTTTTTACGTTTCAACGTGGCAAGTTGATTATTTTTATTTTTAGCCAACTATAATTTTCACCGTGGATTATGGCAGGACCTTGTGTATTTTAATTTTATTTACACTACTACAATTGATGTTTATTTTAAAAAAATGATCTACTATCTGGAGGTGGGATCCAGGAAATGATTTTATTCTATATATATGTGTATTAAGGATTTTTTTTTTTCGTTGGTAAGAAAGGGGCAAAACGCCTTACAATTCTTTATTCATCAACAAAACAAAACGGGAGGAAAAAACACCTGCTAAGTTTTTCAGAGTATCCACCACATCACCAGGACTGTCAAGAATAACAAAATTTTATTATATATATGGATGTTGATTTGGATGATCGTCCTAATATTCTACAAACACTACCAATTCCTGAATAATTGTAAGCACATGTTGCAGGACATTATCATTTCTTAGGGACCTAAGTTGACTTCACGTTTTCCATCTACTTTTAAATAAGTTATTACTCCTCCGCCGATCTTTAATATAAGATTTATTTAACTAGTTTGATTAGATTAAAGAAATTAAATAAATTAGTTAATTATAAGAAAAATGACATATTTTTCCCAAAATATCATAATTATCTTTCTTAATACCACATCTCTCTCTTCTATTTTATTATGGTTGAGAGAATATCCGTAATGATAATTTAGAAAAAATTAATAAATATGATAAATGGATCCTATATTTAGGATCAAAACCAACTCAAGAATTAGGTTTTATATTAAGGACCGGAAGTGTATTTTGGATTCCAAAATTTTCATTTCAGAAGTCAATCCTTTAACGATAATGATCATCAAAAGATCAAATCAATCCAAGCCCTTTGAAAACTGAAAAGCTTAAATTTGATTTAAAGGATCGTGAGGAGTCGTCATAAATAGAATAAGAGAAGTAGTAAATTTTTTCACAAACTGCTATGCTGAAGTTATATAAGCAGTTGGCCCAAAAAAACAAAAAAACACACAGAAGTTATATCAGCAGAATCAATAAACTCAAAAGTACAACATATCTTCCATAAGAGCTCCTTTCCTTTCAGTCATTTGTCCCTTCTCTTTTTGTGGTTACTTGCAATGGATAAATTTATGTGTGCCTACGTCTTTTAGTGCTGTCTTCTGTGAAAAATTCCCAACTATTATGATCAAGATTGCTCAAGTCATCAAGTTCTGCAATGGCCATCAAGTACTGGGTAAGCTTCAAAAGCTCCCGATCACTATCTCTATTAGCATGAGCCTTCCTGAATGGCCTGATAGTCAAACCATTCTGTGGGTTCATCACAAAATTTCTTCGAAGATCATCAAACATGATGGTATTTGCAGCATTGTAGAACTGTAATGAAATAGGAAATCACCATCAAGCAATTTAAATCATTGTTGGCCATTGCTATAATTCACATAATACATAGTGATCTTATCCACATCGGTTTGCTGACTCGGAGTCATCCTCAAGCATGAAATAAAGATTTCCAGGTTTTCAGAAAGATGGCAACCCAGCTATAGTTTATTAAGGTCTCTTTCTATTCTCTTTAGCTGGAGATGAGCATGTGTAAGACAGGTTGCAACTACTTTATGAAGATAACATGGTTGTGTTTCCAGCAAGAAAATAGGTCACATTTATACCTCGGGGAAATGAGCCCAGATCAAACCGAGAGGTTTGCAATCAAAGACCCCACGAGAAGCTGACTGGACAGTGATCATTGCCATGTGGTCAAGAAGTGCAGTGATTTTATAATTAGGATTGTCCAAAACCCCAAGTTGTGCCATTTCAGGTCAATCCACTTCATGCTGCAAGAAAGTACACCACCACAAATAAATAAATAAACAAATAAAATAAAAAGAGCTTATTTAAATATCCATCACATGTTGGCTTTTGCGTGCACTTATTTGGACGTCATTTATAGTTTAGTATCACCACCATGTATCTTCCATGGTTATTCTCCCAAAGGAAATTTAAAAGAAATAATAGTTATTTATACCTGGTCGCAGACCATATCATAATGTCATATTCTGAATAAACTGAAGTAAGAAACTCATGAAGATCTGCAGAAGATGACACCAGGAAGAGCCATTTCAGGAAAACAATGTTAAGAAGAAAAAAGATGAAACCAAGCAAAAACTTGCCATAAATTGACCACTCACAAGGTCTCATAAGTTCAAGGGGGTTCTCTGCTGTTGACCTATGATCGAATAGGGTATAATCAATATCCAGAACAAGGAGTTTCTTCCCTTTCCGACATGGATTTCGGAGCTCAATCTGTAATAGAAGATAACCCATGAGAAAAAAACACACAAATGGCATTAAAAGGAGGACTACTGAGGAAGAATTGAACAATTATCCAAACTTGCTTGACAATCATGCAGCCATGCCGGACAATTTCATCTAGAAAGCATGCACAAGGTGCTTGATAAGCAAACAAAGCATATTGCCTAATCACGGGTCACAATAGAATGACGGCATCACTATTGATTGATAGATAGCAGTATCTATATTCGCACCTCCTTTCTGAGATGCAGTCGTCTTGAAACTAATCACCAGCTAGCTCTCCTAATTTGAAAATGTATGTTCTAGCATTAAAGCATAAGTTAAATATACAGATAAAATGGCCTAAAGACCCCCGTACTTTGACCCATCTGCAAATATCCACCATTCACTTCAAAGCCTTTCTCTCTCGCAAATTTCAGTTTGTGAATCTCTGAATCCAAACACATGATTTTGACGCAGACAGCCATGATGGAATTTGTCTCATGCTCTAACTGTACCATTCACAATTTCAGATCCAAACACCTATAGTTAAAGCTTCAATATTGTTTCCTATTGCAAGTTCAAACCCTAAATATTCTAGTTGCAATTTCAAACCCAGAAACCCTTCCACAAAGTTCCATCAAATATCTAATGAAGGGTGGATAGCAGGGTTTGCCTCCAAGTTTGCCTAAGTAAGGTAGACTATTATCTGGAATTTGAAGTACATGCCGAATATTTGTGAATGGGTGTATCTATGCATTGTCCTCTACGTATAAATGCATGCATGTGTGTCAGTGAGAGATAGAAATCTGACGCAACCCCCTTAGCAGCATTAGATGATATAAAGTACAGGTTTACAATGCATTAACATCAAATTGTTTAAGGTCCCTCAGCATATCTATAGTAAAGAAATGATTGTGCTAAAGAGATGATTAATGAAGCTACACAAATTGAGAACTTGATACAATTTTCCAACAACAATTGACTTCTTCGATTTTTACAGCCTCCGAGCTTAAACCAAAGTTACGGCTTCACGTTTAACTATAAGCGAAATAAACAATAAATTGAAGATCCTTGGCAAACAGGGCATAACAGAGAGCTGATAGAACACGTCCCCGCCCAATAAACAGCCTCATCATCTTGGAGCATACTGCGATGATTGTACTTAAAGCAAAATTATAACATCGGAGTACGTGACACAAGTTTTGAGCGGAAAAACATGAAAAATCTCTCAACGCCAGTATCATGGTGACAGTGTTAGGAATTTTGATGCGAAACAAGTTAATTAGATAGGAGAAAGTCAACATAATTCTTACACATTGACCCTCCTTCCAACGGA